>NC_084741.1:44444375-44599375 GCF_033978785.1 Entelurus aequoreus | reverse complement strand
TTAGCTAACGTTACGCTAAAAGCTAATTAGCCTTCACCTCAAGCCAGGACTGCGAGCGAGCTGAGCTGCAGTTTAAGTTTCTAGAACGTCAACGGGCTCATAGTGATGTTACTAGTAGTTGACTGGGAGGTGTTTATTCTAATTTGGGGAGAGTCCGCTGCCTGATGCTTACCTGCTAAACAACTATCTGCTCAACACTGAAGCACTGACTACATGCGCTCTGAATACGCACTGTTGATTGGCTGTTACCACTTTTTGTGTAACCAATCAGATGGTTGTGTGGGTGGGACAATGCTGGGTGCTGAGACAGAGGCAGAAGAAGCAAAGCAGCTTGTTAAGACTTTAGCTTAGAAACTCGTTCGGTACACCCCCGTACCGAACCGAAACCCCCGTACCGAAACGGTTCAATACAAAACACGTACCGTTACACCCCTAATATATATATATACCGTATTTCCTTGAATAGCCGCAGGGGCGTTAATTAATTTAAAACCTCCTGTCACTCCTGCGTTTACCGGAAACCGGCGGGATGGCCGTGCATGCGGTAATTATTTTAAAACCTCTTCTCACTCCGGCGTTTACCAAAAGGAATCCATAAAATTTAGGCGTGCGCTTTGAGTGTGATGTAAGCATACCATCATGAAAAGCACATTTAATTAAAAAAAAAACGTTATTATGGTCTTACCTGTACTTATAAATGGAGTCCATTTGCAGCTCCTTCTGACCAAAAGCATCGATAACTTGTTTATAGAAGTCTTCCTTATTTTCTTTCTTCAGTTTTAAAAGTCTGTTTCGATGGAGATATTCCTTTAATTATTACCTCCTGCTTCCATTGAAAGTCCAGTTTAGAAAACTGTTTTATTTTAGATACTGGTATGCAATCCTCCATCTGAAAAAAAATCTCTTGCTGCGTGTGTTCACTTCTTCTGCAGTACCGGAAGTCGCAAGAAGGATCACTAGCGCGGCAGCGCCCTCTACCACCAGGAGGCGGGAGTCATTTAATGACTTATACAGTATTTCACACACGCAGCTACGGTATATTAATAAAACATAGCTGCTTACTGTTCTCTTTAGCATACTTTACCGGTATTCAATAGCTTGGACCTTAAATCCTACTGAAAAGCTCTTTATCTTTTTTCCTTTGTGCGATTGTAAACTACTGAAATCAGCTCCCTCCATTTTGAAAATGAGGACAGATGCGTCACTCGTGACGTAACGAATTTGACCCGGTGGAAGTTCTAGCCATATGCTAAATATTTTGCGAAACGAGTTTGACCCGGCGAAAATTATAGACATGCGATAATAAAATTAATATTTTGCGAAACGAATTTGATCCAGCTTCAATAATAAACCGGCGATAAGGCCAAGCATGCGTTAATTATTTTGAGAAACGACTTTGACCCGGCAGTAATTCTAGACGTGCGAATACTATATTCCCTGCGCCAATTCAAGGAAATACGGTATATATATATATATATATATATATATATATATATATATATATATATATATATATATATATATATATATATATATATATATATATATATATACAGTATATGTAAATATATAAATCCATCTATTTTCTACCCCTTGTCCCTCTCGGGGTGACAGGGGTGCTGGAGCCTATCCCAGCTGCAATTGGGCAAAAGGCGGGGTACACCTCATCGCAGGGCCAACACAGATAGACAACATTCACACTCACATTTCACAGGCGAAATTGAAGACGCCTGCGCCCGCAATTGGTCCGCAGCCCGTAGTTTGGACGGGCTGCTTTGTATTAGATGCTACAGCCCCCTGGCTGACCCAATGTGCTGTTAAGATAATCACTGATAAAGGCGTGACATCACTGCTCCAAATATCTTGTCGTGAAGCTGACAAGAGTCCGGGCTTGGTAATTTTGTGGAGATGTGTTCGCCAGCAGTCTTATACAGATTGGGAAGGGCTTTTTCAACCATGTACAGTATGTACGACAAGCCGAGCGGCAAAATCCCACATTCTTCACCACTGAGAGCGGTCGATAGTCCAATAGTGTGAATTCCATTAGTTTACCGCAAATGCCGACTCTACAGTGGGATTCTTGTGAAAACGTTTATTTCCGCTACAATGAATCTGTTAGTTAATGGATGGATGGATGGATGGATGGATGGATGGATGGATGGATGGATGGATGGATGGATGGATGGATGGATGGGTTTGTTGTTTTTGTCCCGCCTGGTTAGCTTTAGGCGCGTAACTTCATTGTGTGCACCTGCACGGCGGGCTTTCAAGTACTTCATTAAGTTGCTTGTATTAAAACGTCCAACTTGTATCCCACCCCTCGAAAGAGACATATTGCAAAGTTTGCATGTTGCCGTGCAACTTGTTGGCTGCTCAAGTTTGTATTATTGCCTCACCGCCGTCATGATGTTTGCTTTTGTAGCTAGGCCCGAGCCGATAAACTTTGCTCGACGATATGTTGACCTACAAACAATTACCGATAAACGATATTGCCATTATTTTTTGAGACAAAATTAACCACTGATGTAACGATAGTACATTATAATATTGCATGTATAATCTTTCAACTGCAATTTTTTTTATATTTTAACTTTGTAATTAGAATGTAAACGTTTAAATCTTCCAGTTAAATAAAACAAACAAATAATAAAATATACATATCTGTTAGCAAAATTTTGCACTTGAATAAAAATCACAACCAAAAGCAATAACATAGGTTAAGGAGGGGAAGGGGATAGAAATTTAAACTTAGCCAGCTATAATTCCAGACCTGTACCCAGCCACGGGCTTCATTCCCCTCTCTCTCGTCTGCCCGCATCTTCGTTTCATTTCTTAGTGCCGACAACCAATCAGCCCCTGATCTCACTGTATCATCTGGGATGTTATGTTGTGGTGAAAGTCCCTCAAAACAAATGGCTTGTACAGGTCACTTACGTCCATAATGCACAATAAAAGCAAGAGAGCTAAAAAATACTAAAGATTTCCGCGAGGCGGGAGTAAGGTTGGCGAAAATAAATTAATTTGCATCAAACATCTCTGTCTCTCAAAACAAAGCGTTCTGAAATGGAGCAAAAAAGTGGCTTGCAAATACTGTAGGTCTGTAAAACCAAATCCATGCAAATATTTCACAAAAGAACCACCATTATATGTTATGTACACCACAAGGAGGTGCTTTCAATTAGACCAAAAATTGATGAGATGACCCCTTTAAACTTGTGAATTTTTCACTCATCTGAAAAATTGAATTAGTGCAACTAGAGACACTTGAGGTTTTTTTTTTTAATTTTTTGCCTTTCATCCAAGTCCAAATACTGTTGCTTTGATTGAACTCCTCACATGTTCTGTACTGACAATCCTTAGAAGCTCCTTGTTGAAATGATTTGGACTAAAAACCTATTGTTCAATTTGAGCTGTCACATAGTTTTATTACCTCAAAAGCATTTTCATTCTGCAATTTGGGTCGTCGTTTTGTCAATAAAGGGTGATGGGCTGGTGTGTCCTGCAGCCAAACTAGTTGAAAACCATCTAAATCCCACACATACTACAAATAGATTGCAGTGCTGTGGGAAACACTGAATATGTACCCACCCTGCTACTATAGATGTGTCTGTGATGCATGTTTCTGCTCCCATGATGCACCTGTAGGGTAGTTGCCTGCCAGGCAGGAGCTGACTGTGTAATGAGCAGAAGTTAAAAGACTGCAAACACAATCTACAACAAAAAAAACTGCAAGCTACTTTGAGCAAAGCCTCAATTTCAGTGGAACCTCGATTATACAAACTTTTCGATGTAGCAACGTTTAATCCACACGTTGTGTGCCTGCTGTGCAGCCATTTTGTGCTAGGCAGCACATCTATTGTGGGTGGGCTTATCCATCTCTGTGCTCATTCAGTTTTTAGCTACTGTGCTAATTGCTACTCTGTGTGCTTTCAAATGTTTTTATTTTGTTTGTTGCCTTTTTATAGTATTGTTCTAGTTTTGCTAGCTCAATCTGAGTCCAAAGAAAGCAATGGACAATCGACGTGTGGTTTGAAACATTCAGGAAGTATCTACAGCGTTGTCAACACCGCCTCAGCTCTCTACCTCCCATCCACTGGATTAATTTCTCTATTCTTAATCATTATAGCCACCTGGCTCTTAAAGTTATGGAATTGTGTGGTTTTAAACTGAGTGCCCCACAGGTCTAGCGTGTGTGCCTGAGTGTGTGCATGCGTGCGTCGGCAGGGCGGCTTTAACTGAGGACCATTCAGCTAGTTGTTATTGATTTGGCTTATTCATTGAATAAAAAGTTGATTAATCACCCCCCTTTTTTTTTTTTTACATACAGTACTGTATAGGGCTTCATAGTGTATTCAAAAATATGGACTTTTGTTGAGGCCCGGAACCCATTATCCAATTTACATTGTTTACAAAACGTGTCTATTGAAGAACACTGTTCAAGAACCAATACGTTCGTAAATAAAGGTTCCATTGTACTTGATTGGGTCAGTCAGAAAGAGATCAGTGTTAATGCGTTCACAAGTCAAAAGGTTGTCTAGAAAATCACTGTTAAAGTACAGCAGAATTAATACAAGATAAAAGATGTCAAAAGTTTAAAATCCAACGGACTAAATTGAAAAACACAAATGGACAAACGGTTCAGCATCCTGCTTTACCTTTCTTTCAGGAAGTCAACCACTCTTCTGAAGTCCTCAATGCAGTATTCTCTCTTCATGTCCATGAGGACGCTGTCTGAGGCGGACTGCACTGGAACGTGAAGGAAGGCGTAGACACGGGGATGATTCAATATCTTCGCCATCTCCTGAAGAGGCAGAGGAGAGTCACATTTGTCAAACGTAAGAGAAGGATTTCGTAATAGAAACATAAAGGCAGGCGTAATACGCCCGACACCAACCATATGAGGTGGTAAAATGGGCTTCCATAATTTAGATGGTGAAAAGCAATAAACGTATTTTATTAGTTATTTCAAAAAGGCATGATTTGCTTTTTTAACGCTATAGTCCTTGTAAGCTCAATAAACACAGAAATAAAGACAGCTGCAAGATGAGAATATGATAAAAATGTTGAAAGGCTTTAAAAAGCAGCACATCCCACGTTCCTGTGTGTTTAGACATGTAATAAATGCTTCGACAGACCTAATCTCTTACTTGATATCTTTTACAAAAACCAAGTCACTCACCATCCTCTTCCAAAATAAATAAATACAAAACCTTTGATGTGATTTAGAACATCTATTAAAAAAAAACTAATGCACTGCATATTTAAAAAAATAAAATAAAATAAAAAAATAAAAAATAAAAATAATTTAAAAAAAATATAATAATAATAAATAAATAAACATAAATAAATACATAATATATATATATATATATATATATATATATATATATATATATATATATATATATATATATATATATATATATATATATACATACACACACATATATATATATATATATACACACATATATACATATATATATATATACACACATATATATATATATATATGCGTGTATATATATATATATATATATATATATATATACATACACACGCATATATATATATATATATATATATATATATATATATATATATATATATATATATATATATATACATATATATATATATATACACACATATATATACACACATATCTATATATATATATCTATATATATATATAGATATATATATATATATATATTCACACATATCTATATATATATATCTATATATATATATAGATATCTATATATATATAGATATCTATATAGGACAAATGCAGAGGACAAATTTCACCACATCTAGTGTGTGTGTGACAATCAGGTCATAAATGTGTCCAATTTAGTGAGAACCAGAAATGATTTTTGTGCTGCAGTTTTCACTTTTCTTTCTTTTTTTAACAAAAATGCTATTTCATATGCCATATTAATTAGGAGCGTTTGCTGGGTTATTACTTTTTTTCTCCCGTTTTTGCACTATAATTTCCACAAGTACAGTGCTGGAGAGACCACAGATGTCAGATTTGTCTGATGGACATAATCAGGCTGGTGTCATTAGCATGCTAATCACCACGAGAAGGAGGGAGAGAAAAGGAGAGGGGAGAAAGAAATGATTTAATGATTTTCTACAAGAATGTGCTGATTGCAGTCCGTCTTCTCATTAAGATCTATTGAAGAACGTTCCCTACTTCATACACAGACACAAACGCGGCCGTGCACATGCACGTACACACACACACACACACACACACACACACACACACACACACACACACACACACACACACACACACACACACACACACACACACACACACACACACACACACACACACACACACACACACGTATGAGGAGAGACAGTTCGGTCGCAGCACACAGCGGGGGGTTGACCACTGCCGGGTCCAAATTAGGAAGAATTAATTTGGTTGGAAAATGGCGCCTGATTGGTGACAGAAATCAGCCTACTGCGAGTGTGCGAGAAAGTGCATGTGAGAGTGGGTTCGAAGAAAAACAATCGGAGGAATGTTTGCTTTAAATGGCGAGTGCGGGAATGAGCGGCAATGAGTGTATTATTTCTAAATCCTCCCAAGCTACTCTGAATGTGTTTTGTCAGAACTAAGTTTTGTGGGAGTAAAGGTGATGCCAGAAGACCAAATGACCCACTCATCTTCATATAGTTTCATTGCACCATGATGTATAGGAGACAAAATGAGTGGTTTGGGGCATATGTTGACGTGTGTATACGTGTACATATTGAAGAAGTGTGCATTATCCTTTGAGTGAGGAAATAGGAAAGAGGACGGATTGGGTAGGCTGTACTTGAGTTGATCACTACGCTGCACTGTGCATTATACAATTCATTATTAGCAACTCTACATGCCACATGCTGTTTGAATGCTATGGCAAATGTTTTAACAAATACATAAAAAGCAGTCCAGATTTCAGTGTCTCTATCAAGGCATCAGAATGCTTGCAGGGTTTCTGCAGGTATCAACAAATCCAATGTAATGCTTTTTAATGCCTTTTCAATGCAACTTACAACAACATGAATGCCCATGTTATACTGCAGATCGTCATTATATACAGTATATAGTCAACAAAATTGTAAGCATTTGACAATGATAATACGGCCACCATAGTGCACGGGCTTACCTGGGCCTCACCCCCCGATATTGACGGCAGAAAACAATGACAGGTGTTCATAGCTGCCAATCACAAACAGCTCAGTTTCGTCTCGCGATTGTGTACTCTGTCTCTCACGGCTGCATTGTTTTTTCTTACTACTCTGAGCGTAGCTCGAACCCACATCGCCTGTGTGAGAGACCAGAACTAAGAACTAAAACTAGGAACTAAAACACGTTCCTTGAAGTTGACTAGCTTCTATTACACCCACACAGTGAATAAAGTCATCATTGTTTTTATTTTTTTTAGGGGGGGTGTTGTAAAGGTTTGGTAGGGGGTCCCCCCAAGTCTCCCTCAGCTCCTGGTGCAAACCCTTAGGTTAAGGCCTGTGGCCAAATTACACACTAATGTAGTCATACTATATAATAATAATACTGCAAGTAACCCTTTCAAATATAATGAAATATTATTTATAACTACTATTGAAATTGCTTCGTTTATTATTATTCGCCCACTTGTTTGCATTTTTGAGGTACTTCACATGCACGAAAATTTGCAGGCGCATAAAGTCCCGAAATTTTTGGGGTCCCGAACACGAAATGTCAAACTGGACTCTCTAGCGCCCCCCTTGAAAAGTTGAAAAAATTAGCTCCTGCCACCAGATTCACGTATTGTCACGGAAATTGCACGAGACATCTATCATGACAAGAGGCACGTAAAAGTATCAAGTACCCATACAGTACTTACCAGGGACGTGCACATGATTATAGAGGGGCGGGGGCTCAAAGTCAGAAAAGGGCAGGAATTTTTTTTTTGGTCCTTTACACAATATGGAAATTAATGTAAAATTAAATTTGCTAATAGGAAGCTAACTACTTAGCTGTGTGTCCTTTGTAGGTAAAAGTGATTGCCATTTCTTTTGTGTCAACAAATTATGGTCATAATGAGTTAATTCACATTATCATAGGCTTGGAAGACATGAAAAGCAACAAAACACTGGTTTATTATTAGGCTATTTATTGTTAAAGATAAGCACTTTAATATTGAACATTGAACAGTGCAACATGAACTTTGAAAAAAAATACAAAAATAAATACCCAAATGGAAAAAACTTCAATGTGAAAATCTGTCCTTCTTCCCTTAACTTGATGAAAACACCATCAAGTTGTAACTTATGGTCTTTCTCACTTAATGCTCAGACTAAACAACTGAAACGCAATACAGGGCCAAAAATATGGACAAGGGGCCAGTAGAGGGCTGTATCCTTTCTTTTTTTGGCATTGTGCTGCAGGCATAATCAACATGAATCAAGTTTAAATACAGATGGCAATATTCCTAATAGATAACCTACATCTTATATCCCCAGAATGCTGAAATTATTATTATTATTAATAATAATTATTATTATTATTATCATTATCATTGTTCTTCTTATTATTATTGTTATTATTATCATTATTATTATTATTATTTTGTTAACCCACACAGTAATAGCAAAGTCACAATAACCTTATATCTAAAACTCTACTGTGAGAGAAATGTGATCCGCCGTAAACACAGTGCATTTTATTTAGAAAATTAACCCGGTGTTTTATTTTGTATTTTGTACATTACTTCCTGTCCCGCACGATCCGCACTGCTCTGTGCGGACTTGATGCGCCGTGCTCAATTGATGCGCCGTGCTCAATTGATGCGCCGTGCTCAATTGATGCGCCGTGCTCCGACGTCCGGCAAAAACAAAAGCTGACACATTGAATAATAGAATAATACAGCGTTTTTCTGAAATATTACCCATATTAGATGATGAATAAGTGGACGGCGACTAGACCATAACTCACAGGTTCAAGTTGCTCCACTGTCACGTCTCAGGGGCGCAGTAACTTGGCTCTCTCTCCTCTCACTTACTCACTCACTCGCCCTCTCTCTCTCTCTCTCTGAGTAACCCCCGGCTGCAGCCCGCAGATTGAGGAGGGGCAACGTTTAAAAGTTTAGAGCAGTCCACATTTAGGGAAAATTTAAGCCCCTCCTCGATCTGCAGGCTGCAGTCGGGGTTACTCCCTTGAACCGCAAAAGCAACCCGGTTTCGAAACGAATAAAGACCAACTTCGATATTGTACATTATAAACTAATGTATGGATAGACAAACAAGTCGATCATTAAAATGTTCATGCAAGTAACAGCCAATCAGCATTCAACCGTCAAACTCAGTGCAGTGTAGTGCAGTCCGGGGTGAACTGCAGCATGGAGGAGAAAGTGATTGTTGCCATTTGCGACTCCCGGAGCTTTATATATAATGACGTTTGAGAATCTGCCGGATCTCCGCCACCAGATGGAGCCCGCGGAGGTGAACCCATGGGTTAAACGTTTATAGCCCCTCCTCGATCTGCGGGCTGCAGCCAGGGGCACTTGGTCTCTCTGGCGGAAACGGCAGGCTCAAACAACCCGGTATTAAAAGAAAACGTGGAGTTTTTGTACCACTGTTTTTTTGGTTTGTTTTTTTTTTTACATCCCTGACAGGAATTTATTAATGTTGTTTAAAGAAAAGAAAAAAAACACACACACAGGCAGAGGGCACTTTTTAAGACGAGGCAAAAAAGGGCAGGGTCTCAGGCACCCATAGGGCCCTATGTGTGCACGTGCCTGGTACTTACAAACAAAGAGGAAGTCGGCCATCTTGGTTTCTTAGGGACATTTTTACAACAAAAATAGATGTCATAAAGAACTCCTCCTAGGGACTTTGACCAAATGAGCTGCAGTTAAAATGACGGATGGTTAGACAGATGGGCGATGATATACTTCAAAGGAATTTTGCCTACGCCTTAGGATTTGGGCGTGGCATGATGCCAAACTTTAATCTGATGGTTTGCCACAAAACGTTAAACATTTGTAACTCGGGTCCACAAATGCAGATCTTTTGATAATAATGTTTACAAATAGTGACGGTGATACTTTGGGTTAGTACCTGTTCATACCCATTCATAGTGGACGCAGCCTGGGGACGAAAACTGCTCCTTGGCATCACCAATCCAGCGGTCATTATTTCCCTTTAAATGATCAGCTCTCCTTCCAAACTGATAGGAAGCTTTAAGGTCATGAACTGATCATGACTACATTTTGATATTGACACCAGTATCATCCCCTTGTGGTGGAAAATTATAACAGTCACAACTTCCTTCCACATGCTCCAATTTTTCCGACTATTTTGATGGGTCGGGGGCATTGGGAAAGATGTGACCGTATGAGTCTTGCGTAACCACCGGCTCGCGTAGACCCCGAGCTGCCTGCAGCTTTAATTTACCATTGTAATTGGAAGGTCAATAACTTAATTATCCTAAATAGGTAAACAAACATAAAAATAAAATGGACTCTCAATCTGTGCACTTCAATAAATATTGAACATCTTGAAGTGTAGTTTTTTCCCCATTTGGAAAAACTGGGTCAGATGGTTTGTTTTGCTGTCTTTTTTGCTGCCAATGCAATCACGGCATACTTGCACGTTCATCCGTGCTTATGAGCTCATATTGCTCATTCAGTTTGAAGATGAAATATTCTCAAACAGGGACATTTTTAATCTTTTTTTTCTCCTAACTTTTGTTACTTAGCAGGGCTTCTTACGAGTCAGTCGCGATTAGCGAGGCGAAACCTGCTCAAACCGAAACAAAGATTGTGGACTACTGTTCATTTCTACTGTCAAATAATCCTGCTCAGGTGCTGAGAGCAATGCACAGAGTGAGACCTCTTGTATCCTTTTTGAAAGCCAGAGATGGAGAAAAGAAACACGTGGACATAGTAATATATCAACGCCAGCAAAGGTATCAAGTTCATTTTCATTTATTATTCAATAAATTGCCTTTTTGACTACCAGCCCATGCCTACAATTGTATGACATTTTTGATGAGTTAAACTTAGACTTAATGCCTCTGGACATTGTATATTTAAAGTCATTTGAGGCCTTAATTTTCGCAAAATCCATTTAACGACTTGAAATGCTTTTTAATTACCCGTGGAAACCCTGGCTTGAAAAACTAATTCCTGCCTCTCAGCAACCCTCCAGAAAAAGGTGGTCAAAAACAGTCATTAACTTATTTTTACACCTGTAAGTATGGGTGGGAAATGTTTGCATTTAGGTACGACCAATGCCAGGTTGGTACTTCTGAAACGGTGCTGTTGCTAAAATAGTGCTCGAACCGGTACCATATTTTTCAGATTATAAATCGCACCGGCCGACAATGCATAATAAAGAAGGAAAAAAACATATATACGTCGCACTCGAGTATAAGTCGCATTTTTGGGGGAAATTTACTTGATAAAATCCAACACCAAGAATTTGAAAGGCAATTTAAAATAAATAAAGAATAGTGAACAACAGGTTGAATAAGTGTACGTTATATGACGCACAAATAACCAACTGAGAATGTGCCTGGTATGTTAACGTAACATATTATGGTAAGAGTCATTCAAATAACTATAACATATAGAACATGCTATACGTTTACCAAACAATCTGTCACTCCTGATCGCTAAATCCCATGAAATCTTCTTCCTCGTTGTCGCTCCTGGTATGCGGCGCTAGCGTCCTTTCTTTCTGCTGCTCGATCGCCGTTTTCTGCTGCATATTTCACTACGTCCAGCTTGTAATCTGCAGTATATGATTTCCTTTTTGGTGCCATTTTTGTTCAGCCCTTCTCAGTTTTTTTTTTAAATGATCCATTTTGACCCACAATGCACTTCTGCACCCTCCCCCGCCAAATTCTTATTGGTTGACATGTGTGTGACGATTGCTGACATTTGCTTCGTCTCTTCCGTGAATTATATAAATAATATTATTTGATATTTTACGGTAATGTGTTAATAATTTCACACATAAATCGCTCCGGAGTATAAATCGCACCCACGGCCAAACTATGAAAAAAACTGTGATTTATAATCCGAAAAATACGGTACTTAAAAAATGGATTTGTTTGTGCATATGTGTGACATGTTAGCAATTTACATGCTTTAATAACATACAGTAAATAACGGGCAGCCATAATTGCAATGTGGCCCTCAATAAAAAACAAGTTTAATACCCTTACTGTAACCCAAAAAAAAGTATGCATTCATTTAACCGTTTGGAATGATTGATATAAAGTTAAAGTTAAAGTACCAATGACTGCCACACACACACACTTTATCCTCTGCATTTGACCAATCACCCTCACCCCCTGGGAGGTGAGCAGTGAGCAGCAGCGGTGGCCTCGCCCGGGAATCATTTTGGTGATTTAACCCCCAATTCTAACCCTTGATGCTGAGTGCCAAGCAGGGAGGTAATGGGTCCCATTTTTATAGTCTTTAGTATGACTCAGCCGGGGTTTGAACTCACGACCTACTGATCTCAGGGCGGACACTCTAACCACTAGGCCACTATGCTGTCTCCTGTCTCTCTTAAGTGCACCCCGACTTAAACAAGTTGAAAAACTTATTCGGGTGTTACCATTTAGTGGTCAATTGTACGGAATATGTACTGTACTGTGCAATCTACTAATAAAAGTCTCAATCAATCAATCCTTTGTAAGTATGCATGTATCCTATGTATTCTGATTTACGGTAACAATTGTGTCCATGGCTGATATCAAAAGAGAAGTAACATGTTTGTGGTTCTGTTGTTTATTATTTTTGTATTCAAGTTATAATTAAATGCATTCTTAAGCAATAGCTAAAATGCCCTCAAAAAGCAGACAAGTCAAATAAATCATTGGAGATCTGATATCGTTATGACATTTGTATCCAATGTGAGTGTAATTAGTATGTGCAGGTCACAGTAGGCACACTGGAGATAAAGCTATTCTGTCGCCTTTAGCACTTTTGAACTGAGCTTAGTGAGCTGTCAATTATTTTGACAAGGATACAGTCATGTATCTGTAGGTCAGCAAGTGATAGCAGTCAGGATCAAAACCATGCCTGTTCCACTTCTTATTTTCTTGCAAACTATGAGTTTACATGTGTCTTCCTTTTAGTATGCAAGCATGCACGCATCAATATGAAAAGCAATATGTTGCATTCTTACGAGATCCCCTATCAATGATGACTCCCAGATGACCAGCGTGTGTGCATGTGTGTAGCAGAGGGTGAATGAGGTCTGAACGTGCTAGTTTGAGAAGCAGCACATTGCTGAAGGCAACTGGGGATAATCTATAAGAGGGAGGACTTTTCATTCACATGAGCCATTTATCATGGGTGTCTAGCAGAGTGCATCCCATCCTCCAATCATTATCCACAACCCTGATATGAATCTCTGTCATTAGTGACCCCTGTGGAGTGCAGGTCTTTTTTAGTGCTCACGGACACTTTAGTAAGTATGCAGTGAAAATGATGCAGTCGTAGCATCACTGAGGGGTAAAAATTAAACTTCCTATCTAGCTTGATCAGCGTTTTCCATTAAAAGGAATGTGTTGGGTTTGTTTATCAGTTTAACATCGGTATAACATTGTTTTTCACTCTCTGTGTCACTCCTTTCCCTCTATGCCCCACTAAATGTACTGTTCTTATTCGCACAAGCTAGACACAAAATCCTTTCATCTTCAGTACATCGCCTCAGATTGACACACAAACCAGAAAAGCTCTATCTTAACGGGCTTAGCTCAACTGATCTGATATCTACCCCCTTCAAATCAGATAGGAGAAAAAGGAGCATATGTGTGGTTGTGGGTGGGGGGTGTGGAAAAATGATATTTGGCTTTAAAAAGAAAACCTCGTCACTATACTAATTTTAATGTATTTCTTTTATTTAGGAAACACACCGTTCTTTAGTGCTTTTCTTCAGAAATTCTGTTTGAGGATTGTCACTGTATACTGCAATAATGTCAGTGTGGCTCTAATTCTTTCTCAGTATTAACGCATATTCAAAATATTTTATTTTAAAATGTGTTTGATCTTCTGGTGAAATACACAGATATGCTTATAACATTTTTAAGGGTAACATAAAATGTTAAAAAAAAGTTGTTTTAAGGTGAATTCCCCTAATATATATATATATATATATATATATATATATATATATATATATATATATATATATATATATATATATATATATATATATACTGTGTTTATATATGGGGGACGGCGTGGCGAAGTTGGGAGAGTGGCCGTGCCAGCAATCTGAGGGTTACTGGTTCAATCCCCACCTTCTACCATCCTAGTCACGTGTGTTGTGTCCTTGAGCAAGACACTTCACCCTTGCTCCTGATGGGCCTGGTTAGCGCCGTGCATGGCAGCTCCCGTCATCAGTGTGTGAATGTGTGAATGTGTGTGTGTGAATGGGTGAATGTGGAAATAGTGTCAAAGCGCTTTGAGTTCCTTAAAAAAGGTAGAAAAGCCCTATACAAGAACAACCCATTTACCATTTTATATATATATATATATATATATATATATATATATATATATATATATATATATATATATATATATATATATATATATATATATATATATATATATATATATATATATATATATATATATATAATGTGTATATACATTATAAGATGAAAAATGTTAAGTAGATTTAAAGGGGCCTTAGTGGGTTTAGGATCCACAAAAGTCCAGACAATGTTTAATTCAAACCATGGAGGCATGGTGGAGACATTTATAAAACAATCTTGCCTTTTTTTAAACTCTGACAAAGACACAAATGTGCCACCATCCATAAAATAATGGGTACTATCTAGCTCATGCTGTGAATCATACATACTTTGCCACAGGTTGTAATATCTTGGTATACCCAAGGGAGTCTAACATACTCTACAATCTGTTCCCAGGATAATAAAAAGTCAAATCCCAGGTGGTTGGAACTGCATTCAGCAGCAGCCTAAAGAAACCAAGCTTCTTACGCTATTAGACATTTCAAACACTGCACTTGATTTTCCCTTGAAAATAAAGCCAGCATGTAGCGCCTCACACAGTGCAGACACAATCTTTGGGTAACACAAAAAAGTCAAGGACATTTGTAGTAAGGAAAATCATATTTTGTGACTTACCTGACTATGTTACTTAAAGTGGACCTATGGGGATTTTCTTCTTTTCTGACTTAAAAATGCCAAAGTGTCAAAACATAAGGTTCATGAATTTGGGCGTGAGCTTGCAAGGAGTATGGGATGCTGCTGCGTTTTGAAGTCTTTAACGGTGCACATTTTGTGACATCACACATTGACGGATTTACTTATTAGAGCTTTCTAGTATCATCAGCACCAGCTTCCCTCACTCTCTGCTGTGCCGAGATTTTTAGCTGCAGCCTCCAATGCCATTCCTTCTGGTTTCATGTCCTATAGCCTGTTCTGTGGTCTATAGCAGGGGTTCTTAACCTTTTTGACCTCGGGGCCCACTCTGATATTAACATTGAATTAGTAATATTACTCTTGATTAGAATTGTATTCAATAATTATGTCTAACCTATGTACAGTTTAACAGGATAAACCTTGTCAAATGATATGAAATCATGTGTCAAAGATTGTGCCAAAGATTAAGATTATTATCAATGCTTAGGTCAGGCTGATTGCAAAAATAAATACTAATCAAATATACTGCAGAAGAAGGGACTTATAAAACTGATCAATAGTAATGCGCGTTTAACTACAAAGTGTTAGAATAAATACATTCAAACGAAATAAATAATAATGATATAGAGTACGTGTTTCTGAAATAAATTCTCAATTAAATGTAGTTGCAAATGAAAATACAGCTTCACCACTTAAGTCGTAAGTTTTGCGCTTAAGAACATTTGTATGACTTTAGCTCGAGACTTCTTCAGTTTGTTTGATATTGTCATTACTGCCAGAAGTGGTGGAAAAGTGAATTACAACTGAGTAGCGCTACAGCCCATACAGAATGGTGGTCTATAGCAGTGGTCCCCAACCACCGGGCCGCGGCCGGACCGATTGGTACCGGGCCGCACAAAAATTTAATTATTATTTTTTTTTTTTAAAATGAAATCAACATAAAAAACACAATATATACATTATATATCAATATAGATCAATACAGTCTGCAGGGATACAGTCCGTAAGCACACATGATTGTATTTATTTATGTTAAAAAAAAAAAAAAAAAAAAAAAAAAAAAGTTTTTATTTTATTTTTTTAAATAAATAAATAAATTTTCAAGCGTTGACCGGTCCGCAGCTACAAAAAGGTTGGGGACCACTGGTCTATAGAATAAGTACGTCTGTGTTGCCTACAACATTTTACACAAGACTGTTATGTGAACATGTCAAATAAATGCTGGTAAAAACAGCTTTTTTGATGCGTCACACGAAGTGTTGTGTAATGTTCATTTTCAAGATATCTATTTAACAGTGTACATTTTCATAGATTTTCAAGAAACATTCTTATACTTTTAAGAGGGTGGGTGTGGCAACCTAAATGAAACCTGTATGAAGTTGCTCCTCACCCTCACTTTGTCCAAATCGCCCCAAACTTGTCTCAAACGTTAGTGCTGCAAAAATTGTTGTATGTGTCGTTACGGTTTTTAGGTAAAATTTTAAATACATTTTCTAACTGGTGATCTCATTCAATTGGCCTTCTTACAAATGGCCATCTATCCAAACCAGTTACTGTCAGGGTGACAAAGACAATGTTTGTGTCATTCTGCCATTGTCTCTGTCGCGCATTCTGCGACAGTGAACATTTCAGAAATCACATTAACAGTGTCCAGGAAACAAACAAAATGTTGGAATAAGTGGCGTACAGCAGGAGGTCATTGTTGGTGTGGTAGCGTTACGATGACCTCTCAAAGAGGTTTTCAACAGTATCCGAAAAACAAGAAGTTATACCTGACCTTGAGTTTTACACAAAAAAGTGACGTTACCCCTGTTGTTAAGGTTGAGTATAGTTTATTTAGTTTAGTACATTCCAGCAAAAAGTTGAATGTCAAAGTTTGTTTTTGTTACTTTTGGATTTTAAGTCTGTTTTTTGTTTTTAACATAGGTTTTATAGGTCTCCCATAGCTGAGCTATTAAATGTTCAATGTCACTATCAGTGTTGAGTAGTCATTATATATTAAAACAAAGAATAACCCAGGAATCAAAACCAGGACCTTCTAGCTGTGAGGCACGAGCACCACCGTGCTGCCAAATATTGACATGTTTTTGTTAAATGTGCTAATAATAAAATGTTAAGAACTTAAAAACTATGACAGTTACACTGAATATTTTTGCAGCACAAAGAATTGGGACAAGTTTGGGGAGATTTTGAGAAGGTGGTGGGGGCTGGTTAGGAATCATAATTTTGTAATAACTTTAAAAACTATTATAGTTAGATCAAAATATTTTGCTGCACAAACTAGCACAAACGATTGGGACAGGTTTGGGGAGATTTTGACATGGTTGGAGGGCTGGTTGTGAATAATAACACGTCATACCATAAAAATCATAACACCTTAATAACCTAAAAACAATAAAGGAACAACACAAAGGTGTGTAACACAAACCAGCGCAAACATAGCACAAACATTTGGGACAAGTTTGGAGAGATTTGGACAAGGTGGCGGGGGTCCAACTTCACACCGGTCTAAATGAAATGCCACTCAAATACTGTATACTCAAAAAGTAGGTTATACATGTGACTATGCAGCAAAATGTATGCAAAATGTACACCAAAGCATATCCAATACATATTATCTAGAGCAGGGATGTTGAACTCATTTTAGCTCAGGGGCCGCATTGAGGAAAATCCATTCTTCATGTGGGCCTGACGGGTAAAATCATGGCATAATAACTTTAAAATACAACTACAACAACCTCAGATTGTTTTCTTTGTTTCACTTCAGCCCAAAATAGAACAAACACATTCTGAAAATGTACATAATACAAATAATCCTCTTGACAAAACACTTCAAGTCAATGAACTGAGACTTAATGTCAATATATCTACAAAGCAGTTAAATTTAAAGTCACAGTCCGTCTACGATTGATCAAAAACAAAATAAAGCATAAATAAAAACTCTTCTATGTATCAACTACCTGATTTGTCATGTTATCATTTTGTCATATTAATCGTGGGGGGAGGGTTGTGTTACCCCCTGCCATCTAGGCATCACTGTGTATCGATAGAAAAATAAAAGCTGTGCAATGTGTGAACAGTTTCAACAAACCAAAAATAATCACAATCATTTTCACAGAACTATATCAATGTGCTGTGTCTCATGCAGCATTTTAGGTGCGGTTAGCAATTGTTACCAATTTATTTTACTCCTGTTTGTTTAATGTTGGGTCGAGGGGGAGGAGTCGCAGCCCCGCTTTGCTGTGTAACTCTTGCTTAGTATACTTGCTAGCTCCGGTATAAACTATTTGCTTGCCTAACATAATTGCTATTGCGACATCCAGTGCACACATTTAGAACAACAGTTTTTTGTTTTTTTAAATGGAGCTCAATTTTACACTCGGCAAACTCATCTCACGGGCCGGATTTAACCTGTTTGCGAGGCTGATCTGGCCCGCGGGCCGCATGCTTGACAGACCTGATCCAGACCAAAAGGAAGTGTGCCAAGTGTAGATTGAAATCATGATGGTTCACCTCTCAAAGAAGAAAACAAAAAGTCAGATGAAAATATATATATATATATATATATATATATATATATATATATATATATATATATATATATATATATATATATATATATATATATATATATATATATACACTACCGTTCAAAAGTTTGGGGTCACCCAAACAATTTTGTGGAATAGCCTTCATTTCTAAGAAAAAGAATAGACTGTCGAGTTTCAGATGAAAGTTATCTTTTTCTGGCCATTTTGAGCGTTTAATTGACCCCACAAATGTGATGCTCCAGAAACTGAATCTGCTCAAAGGAAGGTCAGTTTTGTTGCTTCTGTTACGAGCTAAACTGTTTTCAGATGTGTGAACATGATTGCACAAGGGTTTTCTAATCATCAATTAGCCTTCTGAGCCAATGAGCAAACACATTGTACCATTAGAACACTGGAGTGATAGTTGCTGGAAATAGGCCTCTATACACCTATATAGATATTGCACCAAAAACCAGACATTTGCAGCTAGAATAGTCATTTACCACATTAGCAATGTATAGAGTGTATTTATTTAAAGTTAAGATTAGTTTAAAGTTATCTTCATTGAAAAGTACAGTGCTTTTCCTTCAAAAATAATGACATTTCAATGTGACCCCAAACTTTTGAACGGTAGTGTATATATATATATATATTCTTTTATATGGTTGCCAAATTCCCTCTAATAAATCTTAAAGATATTTAGTTTTTGTAGTTCAAACATGTGTTAACCAAAAGAAAGAAGATCTGACATATGATATCCTTTAATTAGGTTGCTTTAATCATAGACCATTTTACCTTATTTACATCCAAACAGAAATAATAGCTGAGGTCAAAAAAAGTCCAACAAAACCAAGTAATTGGGCTCATGTTTAAATTTTATGCCTGAATTAAATGTAACAAAAGTCACCATTCAGGTTTTTGTGATAATAAACTACATGGAATATGTGAATTGGATCTGTTTTTTTAACACTTGACTAATTGCGGTAAAAACTATTATACTGTACAGGCCTTTCTCTCTGTTTATGCAAAGAAAAAAAAAAGGTTCAACATCTGCAAAACAATCCAAATTTTAAACATCTGTGTTAAAGGCTCTATAAGAAGACGGCAATAAAGACTGGCTGAAGTCAATGTAAGACTCTACTACACCAAAAATTCCCAAATGAATGCAGACGAATACTACATTTAGGGCTTTTTGAAGCAATTGAAAAATAAATTCAGGCCAATTGCATTGTTGTCCATTCATTTATGTGAGGATGAGATTACACTTGTATATAATTGTTATAGTTATGGTTTGAGTTTATTTCGAACAAGCATACAATTACGGTACAACGTGATACATTAAAATGTCCAGTTTCTCTTTTCAACATGTTTGAAAAGGAGTAGGAAGAAGCAGAGCTTATTTAATCCTACCCCTTTTCCATTACATAGCAATTGCTGAAACTTTGGTTCACTTCCTGTTCTCAATTTATTCACAATATACACCATAAATAATAAATAGTAAAGTAAGTTGTATTTAATATAGTGCGATGAAATTAGATTACCAGTAAATTCAGAATGGTTATCATGGTTCTTCTTCTTCTTCTGCTGGCCCCACTATGGAATAAACTCACACATTATTAACCGTATCCACTCGGCATCCATTGTACCGGTCACCCAGGAGGCGTCCCCACATCTGTGGTCCCTTCCAAGGTTTCTCGTTGTTCCCATTGGGTTGAGTTTTTTCTTGCCCTGAGCCAAGGATGCCATTGTGGCTTATGCAGCCCTTTGAGACATTTGTGATTAAGGGCTATATACTGTAAGTTAACTTTGACTGATTGATTGATTGATTGATTGATTGATTGATTGATTGATTGATTGATTGATTGATTGATTGATTGATTGATCGATTGACTCTTCGTACTTTGTGAACACTTTGAGTTTGAACAGATTCTTAAATTGGATCATATTAGTACACTACTCTGTTTGAATTATTTACTTAATCCATTCTATAATTTATGTCCACATACAGATATACTAAAGGTTTTAAGTATTGTACGTGCATACAAATGTTTTAAATTGCATTTTTTTCTGAGGTTGTATTTCTCCTCTTTTGTTAAGAAGAATTGTTGTACATTCTTGGGTAGCAGGTTATAGTTTGCTTTGTGCATAATTTTAGCTGTTTGCAAATTCACAATATCGTGGAATTTCAATATTTTATAAAATAAAGGGTTTGGATGGTCTCTATATCCAACATTATGTATAATTCTAACTGATCTTTTTTTTTGCGACTAAAGCGTACCTTTGTAGTTATTTGCCCTTATTTCTGCACAGTAACTGATCGGTAGGTCGTGAGTTCAAACCCCGGCCGAGTCATACCAAAGACTATAAAAATGGGACCCATTACCTCCCTGCTTGGCACTCAGCATCAAGGGTTGGAATTGGGGGTTAAATCACCAAAGATGATTCCTGAGCGTGGCCACCGCTGCTGCTCACTGCTCCCCTCACCTCCCAGGGTGTGAAACAAGGGGATGGGTCAGATGCAGAGGCTAATTTCACCACACCTAGTGTGTGTGTGACAATCAGTGGTACTTTAACTTAATATGGTAACACTAGCGAGCGGTAGAAAATATAGAGTGATTTTTGGTCCAGTACAATGTTCCCTTGAATTTTTCAATTGCATGAGCAAACACAAAAACTCCCTGAGCATTCAGTGGAGCACATGTGAGCAACATCAGATGTGCACACTCTGGCCATATCAGCATCACACCTGTCCCAAAACATTTTCGTGTTGCACAATGAGATGTAAGCATAGGATAAAGAGTACATTCCTGTAACTTTCTGTCTGTAAAATATATTTTTATGAGCATGTCTTTAATCTAGTAACAGCATTTCATGATTAATATCCATACATTAACATTTTTAATAAATGACAGTAGAGTAAGCAAACATCTGTTTGAGGCGTTTGCGTGGTGTTGGAGTTGTCCGACTTTTGGTGCGGCCATAAACGCATCAGTGCCATGAGTGTGTGTGTTGGTGCAGGTAAAAGAGACAGCGGCTGCCGTTGATAAGACAGATAAAGAGTTGGTTTTGGCCTGGTTTGTGTGGCAGAAAATGACAGTTTTGGTGTGGTTACGGCCGACAATAAACAGTTTTGCTAAATAAAGTGATTGATGGAATTACTGTAAATGGTCTCAACAGACGTTACATTAATTGAACAATGTTGATGAACATTGTTTTATTGGTTAGGGCCGCTTGTTGTCACCTGTCACTCAGAGTTGCAATGCAAAATCCTACAGAACAAATTGTTGTGTTTATTCTGTTTTCCATCCATCCATTTTCTACCGCTTGTCCCTTTCGGGGTCGCGGGGGTGCTGGAGCCTATCTCAGCTGCATTCAGGCGGAAGGCGGGGTAGGCGGGTACACCCTGGACAAGTCGCCACCTCATCACACATAGACAGACAACATTCACACTCACATTCACACACTAGGGCCAATTTAGTGTTGCCAATCAGCTTATCCCCAGGTGCATGTCTTTGGAGGTTGGAGGAAGCCGGAGTACCTGCAGTGAACTGCAGAACATGCAAACTCCACACAGAAAGATCTCGAGCCCGGGATTGAATTTAGGACCTTCGTATTGTGATAGGTTGGATTTTATTTTGTACGGGGCATAGGTTTGCTGTGCGCAGAGGACACGTGAGCAGTGCACAATTGCGCAGGTGCTCACCTTAGAGGGAACGTTGGTCCAGTACTTATTTAGCTTTAATCATTATTGATGTATTTCTTGCCACATTATGTTGTATATTTTTTATATGAGATTTCCAGTTTATTTTATCATCACTCCTTACACAGACACATTTGACTTGTAATGTAATGAAAATTGTAGAAACACATTTTTAAATACAACTAATTTATTTCAGTTATAACAATAATACTGCATAAAATGTGGTAGTGGTTTAATGCAGCCCCGTGTGTCTGTTATGGCTCTGATTCTAGACCTTTAAAGCTAGAAATCTATTAAAGTCGACTTAATTCCTTAATTCCATTTTTTATAGAACAACGCAGGAAACATTTGTCTTCTACTTGCAGTGTCAGAAGGCTTCTGGTTGAGATACTAGCAAATAAAACGGGTTTGCAGGAGAACTTCTGTGTGTCTTCTCCTAACAAAAACGATAAAATAAAATATTCAAGGCCTTGCAGTAGTACAGCATATGTTGAAAAAACTTTTACCGTAAATCCCGGACTATAAGCTGCTACATTTTCCCTACGCTTTCAACCCTGTGGCCTATAAAACTGTGCGGCTAATTTATGGATTTTTCTTCGCTGAGAGCAATAATGCAAATAGTTTTTATACAACACATGCAAATACACTGAAATGCTGTGTTATTGTTTGTGCTATGGTGCCATCTTTTGGACAAGTTCGCTCACTGCTGGTTCTGCCGGGTGAATGTCTACCGTTATTTCCTTCCGCTTACAGCTTTCAACCGGAAGTACAAGTGCCGCTCCATCTTCTAGTCAACCATTGTGTTTCTACTTGTATGAATTCTCCAATCATTACTCCAAGCAACATTTGTAAGTTTTACAATATATCTAAAATGATTAATAATTACTAAACCATCCCATGTGTGATGTCGGTAGGAGTGTTTTCATGCATATTCATATGTGCTATTGTAATGTAATTAAAATAACGTTGTTAGCATTAGCTAATATGTTAAAACGTTTACGAGTGTCTTTGTTAGTAATATTAATTACAATTATATTTATTTTGTATTGTTTCAGTTTCGTATATTCACCAAAACTTCACTGTGGAGTTATTGAGTCTGTTTAGCTGTTTGGAAAGCTAGCTTCCACAGCTAGTGAGTCCATGACGATGACGTCTGTTTGGTTTGATCAGCCGTTTTACTGCCGTGTTACAAACACCGTCTGCAAACAATTAAGGTATGTAAATAAACTTTTACAAAAGCTTTCTGTGTAAATAACTCACTTCACAAAAGTTAGTGGATATGGCTTATGTACTGCTGCGCCCTAGAGGTTTATATACACCTGTTCCTGTCATCAAAACTGCTGGCAATTCTTTTAAGACAAAATCCAAGAAAAATAACTGTAGAAAACCTAGAAC
The DNA here is from genome assembly GCF_033978785.1 of Entelurus aequoreus. NCBI lineage: Eukaryota > Metazoa > Chordata > Actinopteri > Syngnathiformes > Syngnathidae > Entelurus > Entelurus aequoreus. Next base: position 44,575,572 of record NC_084741.1, on the reverse strand, counting down.
TACGACTTTTTCAACAAGAAATAACAATTATTCAGTGTCTAAAGGTTTTGTCACTATTTTATAAAAACACAGCATGTGTGTTGAACTAACAATCACAAATAAAAGCTGTTTGTATTGTTTATCTTCCTGCCAACTTCTAAGGCTGTTGAGAAAATCCTTTGGAGAAAGAACATTTGCAGAATAACATATTCCATTCTTCCATAACTTCACTCAGATCACAGACTGATATCAGCAATTTGATGGATTACACTTAAGGTTACTTCATCAGTGAGAATATTTTCTCAATAGCATTCAAGTGTAATGTGATAAAACTACAACCTGTGAGTTTACCCACGCTCACAGCAGGACAGCGCAAAAACTATCTGCAGCCAAGTGGAACAAATAAAAATTGGGCCAATTAAAACAACACTTTCTAGACGAAGAAGAAAGGTGTCTGCACCGAACTGCTCAGAAGCGTGCAGCATACCTCTGCCTTCATCTACTGTGTTTAGTGAGGTGGAGCAAAACAAAGACAGGAAACAGCTGCACATTAGCGAGATTTGGCTTGTTAAATTGGGAGATGACAAGCCCCCTGCTAAAGTGCATGTTCTCTTAGTGCATTTTTTGGGTTAACTTTGCCCGTAACTGTCTAGAATCAAATTAAATGCAATTGAAAAACAACCACATATCCTATGGTCCCTGGAAAACCTAGAAATGTACGGCCTTTGTGCAGACAACAACATTCTATGCGGGAAGGCAGCGCTCACATTCTAAAGGCATCTGAGAATAGTTTTACTGTGGGGCTTCATTTGGTATTGGGTCCCTCACACAATGCCACATTAAGCCGCTAATGTAAAAAGTCCCCCAGAGGCTTCATTAAAAGGAAATGGTCTTAGTGGAATGGCATCCCCTGAAAGTGTGTGCTCATCCAGCTCTGCTTGTATGCACATCTTGGTGTGAAGGTGAAAGATGGGTATGTGTTGATGTACAGTTAGGCCCAGAAATATTTGTGACACAGTGACACAATCTTCATGATTTGGGCTCTGCATTCTACCACATTACATTTGAAATGAAACAACTACAACGGAATTAAAGTGCAGACTTTAAGGTTTAATTCAATGGGTTGAACAAAAATATATGATTAAACATGTAGGAATAGGGATGTCTGATAATGGCTTTTTTGCCGATATTCCGATATTGTCCAACTCTTAATTACCGATATCACTATCAACCGATACCGATATATACAGTCGTGGAATTAACACATTATGATGCCTAATTTGGACAACCAGGTATGGTGAAGATAAGGTCATTTAAAAAAAATAAAAATAAAATAAGATAAATACATTTAAAACATTTTCTTGAATAAAAAAGAAAGTAAAACAATATAAAAACCGTTACATAGAAACTAGTAATTCATGAAAATGAGTAAAATTAACTGTTAAAGGTTAGTACTATTAGTGGACCAGCAGCACGCACAATCATGTGTGCTTACGGACTGTATCCCTTGCAGACTGTATTGATATATATTGATATATAATGTAGGAACCAGAATATTAATAACAGAAAGAAACAACCCTTTTGTGTGAATGAGTGTAAATGGGGGAGGGAGGTTTTTTGGGTTGGTGCACTAATTGTAAGTGTATCTTGTGTTTTTTATGTTGATTTAATTTTTAAAAAATCAAATTAAAAAATTAAAAACCGATACCGATAATAAAAAAACGATACCGATCATTTCCGATATTACATTTTAAAGCATTTATCGGCCGATAATATCTGGCGACTTGACCATGCAGCCCATTTTTCTTCAAGTGCCTCCTTATTGTGCATCTTGAAACAGCCACACCACTATTTTTCAGAGAGTCCTGTATTTCAGTTGAAGTTATTTGTGGATTTTTCTTTGCACCTCAAACAATTTTCCTGGCAGTTGTGGCTGAAATCTTTGCTGGTCTACCTGAATCCCTCATTTTCCTCTTCTTAATCAGCGTTTGAACACTGCTGATTGGCATTCTCAATTCCTTGGATATCTTTTTATACCCCTTTCTTGTTTTATGCAGTTCAATTACCTTTTCTCGCAGATCCTTTGACAATTATTTTGCCTTCCCCATGACTCAGAATCCAGAAACATCTGTGCAGCACTGGATGAAAGATGCAATGGTCTGTCAGAAGCCCAGTAACTCAATGACCTTTTTTTTATACACACACATTAATTACAAACAAACCGGTCACAGGTGAGGCTTGGAACCTTGATTAGCCATTCAAACCTGTTTGTGTCAACTTTTGTGCATGTTATCAGATCAAAGTCACTGGGGTATGTAAACTTTTGATCAGGGTCATTTGGGTACTTTCTTTTGTCATTTTGATTTAAAAAGAGTAAACACAGTTGTTTGCCAATAAATAGCTTCACACAACCATTAAGCATGAGTGGAAGAAAGGTTTTTGTGTTATCATTCATATTCTCTGAAGAATGGCCAAGAAATCAAAAATTATCCCAGGGTATGTAAACTTATGAGCACAACTGTAGATTAAATTAAAAAAAAACTGAAATACACTAAATCTGAGTGACACAATTCCAATGTTTTCCTTTAATATGGTACAATTCAGATATGGGAGAAAGAAGTGTAAAGAGAGGCATAAAATATCCTTAAATATGAAAAAGGCCTTGTCCAATGTACAAAACCCAAAACCAGTGAAGTTGGCACGTTGTGTAAATCGCAAATACAACCCGAATACAATGATTTGCAAATCCTTTTCAACTTATATTCAATTTAATGTACTGCAAAGACAATATATTTAATGAACTGAGAAACTTTTTTTTTTTTTTTCAAATAATCATTAACTTAGAATTTAATGGCAGCAACACATTGCAAAACAGTTGGCACAGGGGCATTGATACCACTGTGTTACATGGCCTTTCCTTTTAACAACACTCAGTAAACGTTTGGGAACTGAGGAGACCAATTTGTGAAGCTTTTCAGGTGGAATTATTTCCCATTCTAGCTTGATGTACAGCTTAAGTTATTCAACAGCCCGGGGTCTCTGTTGTGGTATTTTAGGCTTCATAATGCGCCACACATTTTCAATGGGAGACAGGTCTAGACTACAGGCAGGCCAGTCTAGTACCCGCACTCTTTTACTACGAAGCCACGCTGTTGTAACACGCGGCTTGGCATTGTCTTGCTGAAATAAGCAGGGGCGACCATGATAACGTTGCTTGGATGGCAACATATGTTGCTCCAAAACCTGTATGTACCTTTCAGCATTAATGGTGCCTTCACAGATGTGTAAGTTACCCATGTCTCGGGCACTAATACACCCCCATACCCAGACAGATGCTGGCTGTTGAACTTTGCGCTTATAAGAATCCGGATGGTTCTTTTCCTCTTTGGTCCGGAGGACACAACATCCACAGTTTTCAAAAACAATGTGAAATGTGGACTTGGCAGACCACAGAACACTTTTCCACTTTGCATCAGTCCATCTTAGAAGAGTTCGGGCCGAGCGAAGCCGGCAGTGTTTCTGGGTGATGTTAAAAAATGGCTTTCGCTTTGCATAATATAGTTTTAACTTGCACTTACAGATGTAGCGACAAACTGTAATTACTGACAGTGGTTTTCGGAAGTGTTCCTGAGCCCATGTGGTGATATCCTTTACACACTGATGTCGCTTTTTGATGCTGTACCGCCTGGGGTATCGAAGGTCCATAATATAATCGATTATGTGCAGTGATTTCTCCAGATTCTCTGAACATTTTGATGATATTACGGACCGTAGATGATGAAATCCCTAAATTCCTTGCAATAGCTCGTTGAGAAATGTTGTTCTTAAACTGTTCGACAATTTGCTCACGCATTTGTTCACAAAGTGGTGACCATCGCCCCATCCTTGTTTGTGAATGACTGAGCATTTCATGGAAGCTGCTTTTATACCCAATCATGGCACCTACCTGTTCCCAATTAGCCTGTTCACCTGTGGGATGTTACAAATAAGTGTTTGATGAGCATTCCTCAAGTTTCCTAGTCTTTTTTGCCATTTGTGCCAGCTTTTTTGAAACATGTTACAGGCATCAAATTCCAAATGAGCTAATATTTGCAAAAAATTAAGTTTTCCAGTCTGAACGTTAAGTATCTTGTCTTTGCAGTCTATTCAATTGAACATAGGTTGAAAAGGATTTGCAAATCATTGTATTCTGTTTTTATTTACAATTTACACACCGTGCCAACTTCACTGGTTTTGGGTTTTGTAGATAAAATATATGTGACTGAAATGTAAATGGAGGGCTCAGATGTCAATGCAAGCCTAAAGTCACCAAAAGATGGCACTCCATTAAGTATACACATGCACTTCTGCCAGATTCGGATATAGCATTAACATGCACACATAAAATTGAATAAAGAGAAAAAAAGACAGTGTGACTCACACAAAAGTAACAAGTAAATAGCTATTGGGTCAGTATTCAAGGTCTTTTATGGATTGTAAAGAAGGTACATGTTTTCTTGGCAAAGTGATTTATGTCTCATGTTTAGATTAAGCTTTTTTTTTTCCCAATTGAAGCAGCTAAAGATCCATCCATCCGTTTTTTACTGCTTGTCCCTCGGGATCGTGGGGGGTGGCTGGAGCCTATCCCAGCTGCATTTTAAAATACAGGATAACCATGAAATCATGAGTCATTTGACTATTGTATTTTTTCTTTACCTGCATTGACAAAAGATGTAGTGTTTAAACCGGAAGGGAATACTGTTGGATTTGGGCCTTTTGTGAGCATCAGATTGGCAATAAATGTTGGACTTTGAGTGACTTCTTCTGGACAATACAATACATTATATTACTTTAATTTGTTTTCACTTGGGGTGTAACGATTCTTCTTAAACAACAATTTGATTCGATATTGGTGGTTGCTTATACGATTCAGGGACACAATTCAAAACGATTCACTGGGTTGAAATCAATTCAGTAACTTTTTGGCCAAAAAAATCAAGCAGTGTAACTTTAAAATAACGCCTGGATACTGGACACTACTGGTGAAGTTTCCTATATTCCTGTTATTTCTTGGAATGATGTAGAAATGAATTATGGATACAAACAAGCAAGTAAACAACAATTAATGGCCAATGCATTCACATCTTATTTGAATAAAGTGCAACCAACACTTTAGGTTGAATTAACAAGTGGGAACCTTTTCTGCTCAAATTTTCAACATTCAAGCATTTTCCAATCAAATTACAGTAACCAACATTTTAACAGTAAATTTACCTGCTAAATAAAGTTTACCGACCCGACCCATATCTGTTCTCTGCCCTGGTGTCGCCGATGAAGGACAGCGTCCCAGCTGTGCGGAAGCATGTATGCCTCGTCATCCCTGTTGATATTGTTGGCCATTTTTATTTGTATTTTTTAAATGGACTTTTCCTTGTTGTAATCCTGAAGTTTGTGCGTCGCCGTAACTTGCTCCGCTGTCACTTCCGTTTTGTCGGTTGCGTCTTTTGTGGCCTATAATTAGGTTGTGGCTTTATATTATTGTGTTGTGTCGTTTGTCTTTGTAGTGGCTTTTGTAATCATGTTGTAATTATTGATATTGTCTTGTGGCGTTTGCATTTGTTATGACCTTTCTCGACCACCGTAGCTATCCACCATTTTTGCAAGTTGACTTAACGTTTAACGTCCTTATTTTAAAAAGTGCTAAACTCCATATGAAGTCTGCCGTATACAACACAATATTTTCCTCTTTCCAGTATTGATCAAATCGATTACTTCCCTTTTAAAACAATCTTGGATCAATACCTATCCTCTGGAATGCAAACTTGCCGAACACAGATCGACACACTTGAAACTTAGAAATATAAATCGATCGATCCATATATCGATCAATCGTTACACGCTTAGTTTTTACCTTAAAAAAAACGTTATATTTAAGGTGTGGCAGCTTTTATTTTGCCACGGTGGGCCGCCACAATCAATTGTATGTAGGGGAAACCCTGAAATATACTATGTTTACATACATTTTTACATGTATAGTGACTTGAGCCCTAACATAGCAGAGTCACGGTAGTTGTTGGTAGATGCAGTTAACATATTAGATCACGTGGTTAAAATGTGATTCTTGAAGTTGAATTGAAGTTAATACTTTGTTGGGCCCAGCCTAACTCTACCGTCAGCGGCCTCCACAGGTAAATTGTGTTTGAGACCCCTGGTTTAAACAAAGTTTATTCTAGATAATACTAAGATTTTACATTTAGCAGTGTACTAAATTGAACATGAAACATCAGAATACCCATCTTTTGACCCTTGTGTATGTGTTAAAACATGTATTATATGTTTTTCCCTTAAAGGCCTACTGAAATGAATTTTTTTTATTTAAACGGGGATAGCAGATCCATTCTATGTGTCATACTTGATCATTTTGCGATATTGCCATATTTTTGCTGAAAGGATTTAGTAGAGAACAACGACGATAAAGGTCGCAACTTTTGGTCGCTGATAAAAAAAAAGCCTTGCCTATACCGAAAGTAGCGTGACGTCACCGGAGGAAGGACTCCTCACATTTTCCCATTGTTTACAATGCAGCGAGAGAGAGTCGGGCCGAGACAGCAACGATTACCCCATTAATTTGAGCGAGGATGAAAGATTCGTGGATGAGGAAAGTGAGAGTGAAGGACTACAGTGCAGTGCAGGACGTATCTTTTTTCGCTCTGACCGTAACTTAGGTACAAGGGTTCATTGGATTCCACACTTTCTCCTTTTTCTATTGTGGATCACGGATTTGTATTTTAAACCACCTCGGATACTATATCCTCTTGAAAATGAGAGTCGAGAACGCGAAATGGACATTCACAGTGACTTTTATCTCCACGACAATACATCGGCGAAGCTCTTTAGCTACTGAGCTAACGTGATAGCATCGGGCTCAAATGAAGATAGAAACAAAATAAATAAATCCCCGACTGGAAGGATAGACAGAAGATCAACAATACTATTAAACCATGGACATGTAACTACACGGTTAATAATTCCCAGCTTGGCGAAGCTTAACAATGCTGTTGCTAATGACGGCATTGAAGCTAACTTAGCAACGGGACCTCACAGAGCTATAATAAAAACATTAGCGCTCCACCTACGCCAGCCAGCCCTCATCTGCTCATCAACACCTGTGCTCACCTGTGTTCCAGCGATCGACGGAGCGACGAAAGACTTCACCCGATCATAGATGCGGTCGGCGGCCCGGAGACGGAGGAAGTCAAGGTGAGGTCGCCGGCTAGCGCGACTTCACCCGATCATCCGTGCGGTCGGCGGCTAGCGTCGGCTAGCGCGTCTGCTATCCAAGTCAAAGTCCTCCTGGTTGTGTTGCTACAGCCAGCCGCTAATACACCGATGCCACCTACAACTTTCTTCTTTGCAGTCTTCATTGTTCATTAAACAAATTGTAAAAGATTCACCAACACAGATGTCCAGAATACTGTGGAATTTTGAGATGAAAACAGAGTTTTTTTGTATTGGATTCAATGGGGTACCAATACTTCCGTTTCAACGATTGACGTCACGCGCATACGTCATCATATATAGACGTTTTCAACCGAAAGTTTAGCGGGAAATTTAAAATTGTACTTTATAAGTTAACCCGGCCGTATTGGCATGTGTTGCAATGTTAAGATTTCATCATAGATGTATAAACTATCAGACTGCGTGGTCGGTAGTAGTGGGTTTGATTTTTTTTTATTTAAACGGGGATAGCAGATCTATTCTATGTGTCATACTTGATCATTTTGCGATATTGCCATATTTTTGCTGAAAGGATTTAGTATAGAACAACGACGATAAAGATCGCAACTTTTGGTATCTGATAAAAAAAGGCTTGCCCCTACCGGAAGTAGCGTGACGTAGTCAATTGAACATATACGCAAAGTTCCCTATTGTTTACAATGATGGCCGCATGAAGTGAGAGAGATTCGGACCGAGAAAGTGACAATTTCCCCATTAATTTGAGCGAGGATGAAAGATTTGTGGATGAGTAAAGTGCAAGTGAAGGACTAGTGGGGAGTGGAAGCGATTCAGATAGGGAAGATGCTGTGAGAGCCAGGGGTGACCTGATATTCAGCTGGGAATGACTACAACAGTAAATAAACACAAGACATATATATACTCTATTAGCCACAACACAACCAGGCTTATATTTAATATGCCACAAATTAATCCCACACTAAAACACCTAGGTGTTTGTTATGCTAGCTCCTAGCTACTAGCTACTAACTCGAGCTAGTTATAGCTCGAGCGGGTAATATGGACGGGATCCCGTATATATAACCCGCCGATACAATTCAAACACCTGCACAACACACACACTCACTCAGCCCAAAGAACCGTTCACCTAGCCCAAGGTTCATAAAGCTTATATATTTAACCAAAGTTACGTACATGACACGCACATACGGGCAAGCAATCAAATGTTTGGAAGCGCGTGGGTGGGACCTGATATTCAGCTGGGAATGACTACAACAGTAAATAAACACAAGACATATATATACTCTATTAGCCACAACACAACCAGGCTTATATTTAACATGCCACAAATTAATCCTAGGTGTTTGTTATGCTAGCTCCTAACTCCTAGCTACTAGCTCGAGCTAGTTATAACAAGCGATCAAATGTTTGGAAGCGTACTCACGGTATCGCGTCTGCGTCTGTTAACGAAGTCAAAGTCCTCCAGGTAAGAGTCTCTATTGTCCGAGTTCTTCGATCTTGACTGCATCTTTCGGGAATGTAAACAATGAAACACCGCCTGTGTTGTGTTGCTGACTTCCCTCGCAAAATACTCCGCTTCGCACCGACTTTCTTCTTTGCTTGCTCAGCTTCTTTCTCCATAATGCAATGAACAAATTGCAACAGATTCACCAACACAGATGTCCAGAATACTGTGGAATAATGAGATGAAAACAGCTATTTCGTATTGGCTTCAATGGGGAAGCCATACCTGTGTTCTACTGGCTATGTCACGTGCATACGTCATCCTCAAAGGCGCTTTGAACCGGAAGTTCCCCGGGAAATTTAAAATTGCACTTTATAAGTTAACCCGGCCGTATTGGCATGTGTTGCAATGTTAAGATTTCATCATTGATGTATAAACTATCAGACTGCGTGGTCGGTAGTAGTGGGTTTCAGTAGGCCTTTAAATCCTAAGGATGTATCCACAGAATACACCCAGGATTCGAGCACTTTCAGATTAAATGTGTAGATTTGAAGAATTCCTTCATTATACAATGTGTTAACGACATTATGACTCATTGGACTTAATGGTTTAAAGCAGTAGATTGCTTGAAAGTGATCAAGTTTTTGTTCAATTAGGCAGAGCGAAATGTTAAGTAAACCCTTCTTGCATGCACAGTTACAGCGTAAGTCCACTATTGCACATCACTCAGTGTGGAGTGTGTGAGCGGCATATCTAATAGATCTCTGGTCAAACCTGGAAGAGCTGAGAGGAGAATGTTTAATGGACAAGCATGATTTCATTCATCTCAGCCTGGCTGATTGCTACGTACGAGGCTACTTTCACACCTCATTTGCTGCTCGCGTGGTCAATTCAATCACACGCAGGCTTGCAAAAGCAAGCCGCACAGGTATCATCACGTGTGCACACAGACAACTTACACCATCAAAAGATAGACTGGTGCACCTCTGACAGCCATTTAGCAAGTTATAAATAGGTGGGTAGGATGGAGAGCAGGGATGAAGGATGAAAAAATATGAAGTGCAAGGTGTAAAAATGCCAGAAATGTGAAGAACAAAAATGTGGCATTTTACTTAAAACTACTCTAAAAGGAACCGCTGATTGCTCAACGCAATCAACTAAAATGTCAGAGAGCAGAGGACCATGAGAGTCGACTGGGCCTGTAACTGCTCCAATCAGCAAATGGTACTGAGGTTGTCTGACAGAAAGGAAGAAAAAAACAGGCAGTACATGAGAGGAAATTGCATGTTCTTGGGTGTCAGAGGGAGACAGAGCACTGAAAAATGTGTGCAAGTGCGCTCGGATTGGTGAACTTTTCAGGGAAAGCGAAGAGGTTACGTAGAATTTTCAGCTTCAATCATAGCCATTGGCTATGAAGCTGCTCTACTGCATAAGTGCTGGTGTTCTTCAAATGAATAGAGCGCAAAGTGTAATTTGGCCTTCACTTAATACGACAGGTAGATCAACGATTGGCCTTGATCACAAAATCGTTCGAATTGCAGTCATTACCGCCATTATGGGGGGAAATAAAGATTAAAAAGTACTGATGAATAGATAGTGAAAGAACAATTAGAAAGAGTTAGAATTTGTAAAAGAGAAACAAATATTAAACTTTGACAAATAACCATAATGCATTATGGGCCGACCTCAAATTATTTGTGGCAGCCAGCCACAAAAAAATGTGGACCGCCACAAATAGATTTGGTTCTACATGTTAAGAATTGTTTCAGTTCATGCACATTTATGCGGTGACTCTTATTTTGAAACATTTTACTCTGAAAGGGTCACTTACGCTTTCGTATGTATTGATCAGAGATGGTACCGGTACTGATTTACACGGTAGTAACCAAACTAAAAAAAGAAGAAACTACTAGTACCTTATTTCAGTGCTAAGTGACTGCAGATTCAGCCACCTGCAACAAAAGCATGGCAGTGTTATTGTACAAGTAACGTCTTTTAAGTAACGTAGCGTCCTGACAGAATTACACAGAGTCAGACGCTCTTTTTAAACTTTATTGCCGACTTCAATACGCCAACAGCAGCCCCCTTATCGCTGTTAGCACCGCAGCGCTATCTTAGCCAGTAGCCACATCAACAACAACACAACACTTTCTCATTATGCACCAACGACGGTTACGGCGAGCAATGTTGTATTCAAGAACAAGGGCCCAGAATTTTGAGCTTTAAACATTACATCTCAAGTAAATCGTTTTTTGCAAGTTCTCTATGATCTGTATTGCTCTAATAATTATGACAATTTGTTATATTATTTCTTATTTTTTAATGTATTCATCATCATCAGCCATTGTCAGTCCACTGCTGGACGAAAGCCTCAGCATGTTTCTGCCATAGTGAACGATCTCTAGCTGCTCCCTGTATTACTTACTTAATGTATTACTTAGTTATAATTTTATTTGTATCATTGAAGTATTGAAATTACCGAGCGTTTTAACTTCAATGTTACGAAAATGTGCATGTTTTACATTTTTTAAGTACCATTTTGGCCACCTTTTAGGCATCTGCACCGTTTTTAAAGTACTGATTTGTTACTAGCAAATTATACCTATCTCAAGTAACAATGTATTTTCTCTACAGCTCTTTTGCAAATTAGACCAGAGTGCTGCATTTTTAAACCCCATGATATGCAATGTCAAAAACTGCCAGGCTCTCTACTGTACATACAGTATCATTCTCGTCTTAAAAGTAAGGATACACTAGCACTTGTAATACTGAGGAGCAGATTCGGACATTTCGGGGTTGCACAATCAACTTTTTGTGTGACTTTTAAGGCATAGTTTTTGTGTTTTCATTTGAAAGTTCCACTGAATGAATGAATTAATGTATTTATTCCGGCAGACAGACATATATAGCAACACTTCATCACTCTTTGTAATTTGACAGACATGCAACGGCACCCACCAAAAAGGGATACGGGAAAAAAGCAAGAATGCTTATCCAAGTCCCACCCCTAATTTACAATCATCTTATATGCTGGATATATATGTTGGTTTTATAGTCCAAGTTTCAACAGCAGATTTGATGGATACGTGACACTTTCAGAAAAAGTATAATATATGATAATGGATGAAAATGACATGTTTTTTTTGTTTTTTTTGTCAATAGCATTGAGCAACCGGTAGATTAGCTCCATATTGCCTGGGTATCTTTCGTCTTCTGAAGCCTTGTCTGGTGTGTTATGTCCCTTATTCCACAGTGAGTTCTTTTGCACCTGTGTTCCACAGTTGAGATAGTCCAAACAACTAGTCATGTTTTTGATAGTTTCCAAACAACACATTTTTTACCGCAAGGTTGAACACTTTTAGGCTAGAAAACAGTTTAATTTCTCCGCTCACATTGTCCCACATTTTCACCCCCGCTATAGATAACGTTTGAGCCTTGAATGTGGAATTTATCATGTTATGTTTGAATTTCAATACACCCCTGAGTTCATGTGGACCATTTCTGAGTGAAAGCAGACTCTGTATATTTGCAGGTAGAGCCCTTTGTGAGGCCATAAATGGTAAATGGTAAATGGGTTGTACTTGTATAGCGCTTTTCTACCTTTTTAAGGAACTCAAAGCGCTTTGACACTATTTCCACATTCACCCATTCACACACACACACACATTCACACACTGATGGCGGGAGCTGCCATGTACGGCGCTAACCAGGCCCATCAGGAGCAAGGGTGAAGTGTCTTGCTCAAGGACACAACACACGTGACTAGGATGGTAGAAGGTGGGGATTGAACCAGTAACCCTCAGATTGCTGGCACGGCCACTCTCCCAACTTCGCCACGCCGTCCCCCCATAAACATAACTTGAAGGCTACTGTATTGGATTATATCATGTAGTTTAAGAAAATTACTCATTATGAACAGATCATTGGTATGAGCATTATACGGGGCATAATGTATAATTCTAAATGCCTTTATATAAAGTCACAACAAGTAAACCCAATCTTTTTTCTGTAATGGTCACCTTGCGTAGAGTCAAAACAGGGGCTAGAGCCTATCCCAGCTGACTCACAGTAAAATGCTGACTACATCCAAGAATGGTCTTCGGTCAATCACATAGCAACTGTAAATAACCGTCTTTTGACCCTTGTATTTGTGTTAAAACATGTATTTCATGTTTTTCACTTAGATCCTAAGGATGTATGCGCAGAATACTCCCAGGATACGTTAACGTTCAGATCAAATGTGTAGATTGGAAGAATTCAGTAGGAATCGATCCCAGCTTCATGGCAGTCAACTACAGTGTGCAATTACAATACTAATGTATGTCCCCTCAAATAACAAAGATAACACCATATTGGCCTTTAAATAATCATATATGAGGCTTCCAAGTAGGTCAAGAAACAATGTGGAAGTGAGTGGGAAATCAAGAAGTGAAGTGAGGGTTAAAGGGGACTGGGATCAGGGTAAATGGGGGGCAAGAGCAACAAAAGGCAATGATAAGTTAAAGAAGATGACTCTTATCTTTTCTTATGTAGGTTAATTGACTGAGGAATGAAAAAGAAAAGAGATACAATTCAGTGTAATGCATGGACATTAACAATAAAAGGGCTGGTAGCATATGAAATTATTCTTAACATACGCACAGAGAGCAAGCTTGTGTGTCATCCAAGCATATTTCTAATTATCGGTTAATTGTTATTCCCTATCATTAGGAGGGTGGTTTTTAATTGTAATGTAGCCAAGCAGAAACCTACCTATACATGTGGGGGACAATTAGCCACCTCCATTAACCCCTGGTTAATTACAACCTCCACTGCTACATCCCACAGCTCTGTTCCCACTCGTCTTTACCCCTCGTATCTATCCCCGGGCCTACATCCAAAGTTTTTTTTTTACACTTCTGCCCTCATTTCTAATCATCTTTGGTTGTTTGATTCAAATGCATAAATGTTGTGAAGTTGTTTCTCTTTTTTCTAGGTTAAGATTCCCTGTCTAGAGCCCTCAATGTCCTCCCTTTCTCCCTTTTTAATTTGCTATTCTACATTTTATAATGAATTTCCTCAGAGATGAACACCTATAATTTTACAGTATAAAGACTACACAAGAAAGTATAAAGAAAAGAAAAACAATGAGGACGTAGCGTCCTGACAGAATTACACAGAGTCAGACGCTCTTTTTAAACTTTATTGCCGACTTTAATATGCCAACAGCAGCCCCCTTATCGCTGTTAGCACCGCAGCGCTATCTTAGCCAGTAGCCACATCAACAACAACACAACACTTTCTCATTATGCACCAACGACTGTTACGGCGAGCAATGTTGTATTCAAGAACAAGGGCCCAGAATTTTGAGCATCAAACATTACATCTCAAGTAAATCGTTTTTTGCAAGTTCTCTATGACCTGTATTGCTCTAATAATTATGACAATTTGTTATATTATTTCTTATTTTTTTTAATGTATTACTTAGTTATAATTTTATTTGTATCATTGAAGTATTGAAATTACCGAGCGTTTTAACTTCAATGTTACGAAAATGTGCATGTTTTACATTTTTTAAGTGCCAGTTTGGCCACCTTTTAGGCATTGGCACCGTTTTTAAAGTACCGATTTGTTACTAGCAAATTATACCTATCTCAAGTAACAATGTATTTTCTCTACGGCTCTTTTGCAAATTAGACCAGAGTGCATAATTTATAATTAAGATGAACGTAATGTAATTGAAAATATTATACATCAGTCATCACATAGCATCAATAATTATTACTAATACTAATTACTAATTATACTAATTATCTTTTTAGACTCATTCCAAAATGTTAAACAAGACCAAAATAATAATAAAAACTAAACTGAACTTTACTGGGCTTAAAGTATGGCTGTCAGAAATAATGAAATAAGTAATTTGATTAATCACAAAAAAAACATGGCATTATCAACGCTCCTTTACCTTTACCTAAAACAATGGTATGGGTTGTTATACAGTCAGCGATCAGGTCAATTAATACATGTTATCAAGTTCTGAACAAATAAATTACATGCATTCAAGTAAAACATTAAAAAAAAATTCCTGTATGACATTCTGACAATAAAACTGAATGTGTCCAAAGACTAGTGTCGTTAAAAAAAATGATTTAAATTATGCAATGCCCTGTGACTAATCATGATCAATCTAAATAAAATAAGAAAGAGTGATTAAAATCTTTAAAAAATAATAATTTGACAGCAGTAGTTTAAAGATTTCCAGGATGGACACCAAACCATCCAACGAGTTGAGTTAAAAAAAACTTGCAGCATATTCCTAAAAACAGCACTGTCAAATATAGCGGATCTTTGACTAGCTTTTTTGGCAGTGGGTTAAAAAAAACTAATAGTGCATCTAATGCTGACAAAAATATTTGCAAAAAACTCAATTTCCATGCAGAGGATGCTGGTTCTCTGGAATATACAAACTAAAAATAATAGCAAAGGAAGAAGTCCAGCCCCCAAAACACTTAAATTGAATAGAGTTGACCTCGATGTTGCTGAAAACCGAATGCATTAATATACATTTAAAATGGTTACATTGTTTGACCACAACCTGTGTTGTTGGTATGAGGCTGTTATCTTGTTCTTTACGTAAATAATTCCAACAAATTAGTAAATTATCAACCTATCCCCAACACGCCATTGAGTATTTTGGTTTCCGTTTCCTCCCCTTGCTCCTAAAACTACGTTATTTAAAAGCAGAGGCTAGGAAGCCTATTGAAACTGGTGAAAACATGATGTGCCATTACTACTCGCAGACATAGACAATGGATTTAGAAATGAATCAAGATAGACAAAGAGAATGAAAACTTCAAGATTTAAATGATAGTAAGTCAGACTGACAGGCACATGGTGAAGTGCAGACTGAATGAAGAGCAAAAGAGTGCATAACAATGTCCATTGTTCCATTAGGGAAGGCAATAATGACTGATAAAATGAGGCTACTAAAGAGGACACAATGGTCCTTAATTGACTCATTAGAGAATGAACTGCACTAATGAATGGAGATTTGCAGCTATACTGCTTGCTAAGCAAAACAGAAAGGCATTTAGTTTATGAAATCTAGACAAAGCAATATTTGTGCACTGGAAGGGATAACAATAAACCACAGGTACAAAACAACAGGGAACCAAATGCTGTCTACTGGTAAATTGGTTTAAGTTTTTGAAATGTCTTAGAATCTATAAGAATATTTCTTGGTACTATTGAGCAGTAGTTGTTTGGGATTGTCATACCTCGAGGTGTTCCAGGATATACGGTGGATTGGTCATGCCCAGCCTTAGCATGGCCCCTTTAGGGATCTCTGCCACCAGCCTCCACAGCAGGGTTGGCAGGTCAGTCCCGATATCTCGACCATACGCTCCCGTGTCTTCACTGGTTAGCCAGATTTCACACACTCCCTCTGTAATCACAACAGAAAAACATTTGATACAACAACTAAAGCCCAGCATGTTTTGAAATTTTAATTGCATATGGTCCACCCAACATGCTGCTATTGCAACTACCAGAATTGTCAGTTAAGTTAAAGTTCAAGTTAAAGTACCAATGATTGTCACACACACACACACACACACACAAGGTGTGGTGAAATTTGTCCTCTGCATTTGACCCATCCCCTTGATCACCCCCTGGGAGGTGAGGGGAGCAGTGGGCAGCAGCGTAGCCGCGCCCGGGAATAATTTTTGGTGATTTAACCCCCAATTCCAACCCTTGATGCTGAGTGCCAAGCAGGGAGGTAATGGGTCCCATTTTTATAGTCTGTGTTACAATGCAATATAGGATGGAATAAAACATTAGTTTAGTGATATTATGGATTTTTACGCCTAAGGGTTGTGTGTTTATAGATAATGTCAGCACGCAGCTCTGTACCGTGCCACCTATATTTTTAATAAAGTCAGAGGTGAGTTACATCACATCTTCCTGCTGTGAAGTCCAACTATGAACACACAGATTATACCATTATCTATCCCATCTGCATTGAAAATGAGCCACTACTTACTGTAAAGGCATAGATAACCCGACCTTATTGTTGTAACTATCACACGATACCCAAGAGGACACTTTACTGTGACTACAACTTCTCTTCAGGGAATCACCTGTTTATCATTAATTGGATTTGATAGAACCCCCATTCAGAGCTACAAGCTGGAAGACAAATCAACAGGGATAGACATTTGCTCATAATCTATAAGCTAGTTAACCAATGTTTTATCATTATTAATTGAACTAATTGCATTACATTAGGTACATTAAAGGGGAATTGCATTTGTATTTTTTTATTTTGCCTATCGTTCACAATCATTATGAGAGAAATGACAATGGATGATATATTTTTTTGCATTCTAAATATTAAATAAGTGCGATCAAAAGTCAGCTTACAATGGAGCCTATGGGAGCCGCTCTATTCCACCTATAAAGCCCTTAAAAAACATCCAAACACCTCCACCGAGGTTTTATATACATGATGTAAATATACTGTATATGCAGTGTTGGGACTAACGCGTTACTAAGTAACGCGTTACTGTAACGCCGTTAGTTTTGGCGGTAACTAGTAATCTAACGCGTTATTTTTTTATTTTTCAGTAACTCAGTTACCGTTACTACATGATGCGTTACTGCGTTATTTTACATTACTTTTAATGTAGTATAAAGTGTGTTAGTGTCGTAGTTCTGATTCTTCTTGTGTCACAAACCGGAGAAGAGAGACGTGCGCTCTGTGTGTGTGTCTGAGTGTGGGGGGAGAGAGAGGAGGGGGGCGGGGGCGTGTCTGATTATGGGGGAGCTGCAGTCGAGTTTGTTGGAGATATTTTCACTACTATTCTTTTGTCGAGCACAAAGAAAATAACATTTTAGTTCAATGTAAATTGTGCTTTGGATCAAAGATCCCATCTACTGCCCAAAACAGCAATTCAAATCTGCTGAGTGCTGCAACAAGCTACATAAGCAACATGCTTCGACGTAGCTAGTAAAGAGAGACAGAGACTCCGATGCCACTTTCCCTCCACCACTTAAGGATTAACTATGCCTCTGTTCATCATTCAGCACTGAAGGTACACACTCTGTCAATCAATGTTCCCTCTAATTGTTCATGTGTGAGCAAACGCAAAAAGTCCGTGAGCATTCAGTTGAGCCCATGTGAGCAACATCACACGTGCACACTGTGGCTACACCAGCAGCACACCTGTCCCAAACCTGACTAAATAACAACTTACATCTCCATCCATCCATCCATTTTATACCGCATGTCCCTTTCGGGGTCGCTGGAGCCAAACTCAGCTGCATTCTGGCGGAAGGCGGTGTACACCCTGGACAAGTCCCCACCTCATCGCAGGGCCAACACAGATAGACATACAACATTCTCTTATTATTATAATCAAATGACAGCAGTCATTTCCATTTCTAATATAAGTGTTTAGGCCCACTTACAATGATAATAACAACAAATATTGTTTTTCATGGACTGTGTACTTGTATTGTTTGTCTGGGTGGAGGTCCTGCTTTGGAAATAATTTGTACCCCTTTCAGACATTGCATTTAGTTCCCATTAAAACATTCACATGTTGCACAATGAGATGTAAGCAGGGGATCATGTGTACATTCCTGCAACTTCCTGTTTGTAAAAAATATATTTTTATGAGTATTTATTTAATATACTAATAGCATTTCATGATTAATATTTATAAATTAAGATTCCTAATAAATGACACTAGAATAAGCACACATTTGATTGGTAAATCATAGTGTAACGACCTGGAATTACACTTTATGTGTGGTGTTGGAGTTGTCCGACTTTTTGTGTGGCTGTAAACGCATCACTGGCTAAGTGCCATATGTGCATGTGTTGGCGCAAGTGAGAAAGAGCGAGCGGCTGCTGTTGATCTAACAAAGTTGCTTTTGGTCTGGTTTATACTGCAGAAAATGACCACTTTTGCTAGATATAATTTTTTTTACTAATGTTTTGGATGGAATTCATGTCCTCAAAGCGTCTCGACAGACGTTACAATATTTGAACAATGATGACAAAAACTGTTTTCTCTGTCGTGTTTGTGTCGTGTTGAAAATTGTTATGCGCTTATTTTTTTATTTGATTTTGTGCGTGGCATAGATTTGCCGTGCGCAGAGGACGATTGAGCAGTGCGCAATTGCACAGGCGCGCACCTTAGAGGGAACGTTGCTGTCAATTCTCTTATATACTCTTTCATCCTAGACTTCTAGAGTGTTTGACTATCACATCACTCTAAATGTATAGACTATAAAGTTCACAAACATAAAGAGGGATCCTAGTGGGCCAGGCCAATCTTTCCTTATCTCTAAACTAAAACTGGGGAAATGTGTAGAGTGTTCTGAGCTTCAGACATGATTTTGTGTCAGAATTCTTTGAGGAAAAAATGCCTGGTTAGGCTTTGTGTATGTAAAAATAAAGTTAAAGTACTTATTTGGTTTACAGCTATGTTGTTATTATGCTGTTTGTTACTTATGTATGTTATGTTGCAGCTATTTAAAATAGTTTTGTCAATTTGTTCTGGCCTGAAACAAATTGGCCTTTGTAACATATCTTTGTCTTTGTGTGTTGTATGTAGACCACATTGCTTAGCAGAGTTCAGTGATGCAAATGCATGTCAAGTTGATCAACACATTGTATTATTCTGCAGTGCAATAACAGTACTGAAATGAAGGCTAAAGGGCATTAATGGGAGCTTTAAAAAAAAAAGAACTAAACTAAATAGTTACTTTTCAAAGTAACGCATTACTTTTTGGTGTAAGTAACTGAGTTAGTAACTGAGTTACTTTTGAAATGAAGTAACTAGTAACTATAACTAGTTACTGGTTTTCAGTAACTAACCCAACACTGTGTCTATGTAATGTAGTAACGGGCACATTTATAATAAGATTTAATATTTACGTATTTTGATCATTTTCGTGTCATTCTCGCCATTTCCGGGTCCTACATGGCTGTCAAAATGTACTAACTTGTCGAATACGTCCTCAGACTTCTTCTGTCCAGGTGAGATGCATGATTTATGACCTACAATAAACTTCCAGGAAGCAAGAAAGCGAAACACCTCGCCAGTCGATTATGTCGAAATTGTACACAGGCTTGTGATCACAGCGCCGCTATAAATAGTTTCCGCTTATAATAACAACATCACTAAGAAATACTTGGTTAATATTCACATTACAAAATGGAAATGGAGTATTGTTGTCGATTTTTGAATGGTTATTTTTTGGATTTTATGGGCGAAACAGAGGACTCCCCATTGGCAAAGCTGTAAGCGGACCTTTATTAACAGGTTAGAATGCATTAAAAAAAAATACAAAAAATTGTCATGTGTTTCATTGTGAACGGTAGGCAAAATTTCAAAAGAAGTGCAGTTACCCTTTAAATGTCACCATTGCTGGGTTGCAACCATATGACTTAAGGGGCGTTCATGGTTTGGATAGCGGTTCGGCGCTTCGCCGTGCTCAGGCCAAAGACCCTATTAACATAGGGCACAACAACTAGTCATTCGTCACTCATCCGGCATAAAACCCTGAGAACCGCGGGAACATGTACAATGTTTTGTGGAGGTATTGGCGGTTTGAAATAGGCCATGTTCAAAACGCCTGTGGAAATAACGACAGCCTCTGTATTTGCGAGCAAGGTTCATGATAATACTGTGTTAATACAGCTATAATCCACCAGTCACATTTTCCTCCTGGATCTTCACGACATAAACTGATGTTTACTGATGTTCAGCAATGATTAGTTTTCAACAATATTTAGCAATATCCAGATACAATCTATTAATTTAGTGAATTAATTATCTTTATTGAGGTATTCTTGATGATAAACTTTGAGGCATTATGTTTACACAGTAAACAAAAACAACGCACACATCTATTATATGTGGAAGTTTCCTTAAAAAAACAGCTCATATGGAGCATACAAAAATGTTAAAAAGTATATTTTTGAAAGCAGTTTATTTTAAGTTCATACAAACATTCACAAAGTGGCCTCTGGTAACATGGCCGTGTTGTTGACTCGGCTCCACTTGATGAGTGACAGGCTTTTAACACAGCAGAAACTTCCTCTGCGCTTTTGTTTATTCTAACTGTTTTACTTTATAATGGACTATCTTAGATACTCTAAAATAACTTTTTTTTTTTTCTTTTTTTTTTTTTTTTAAATAATGTCCTGCCCAGCTTCTCGGGCAAATCATATAGCAGATGTAGATGCCCATATCGGCTGTTCAGATTTACTTTACAAAAGAGAAGTGTAGGATACTTCTCTTGTTGCCTTACTTGTATTTTGACTTTATTAAATGTATTTATATTATCATTTGGTGCAGCCGGGCCGGAGCAGGAGGGGATAGAAAGAGAGAAAAAGGAAGACAGAGGGGGGAATTGTGGGGACAAGAGGGGGATTAGACAGAGAGACAAAAACAACAACAGCAAACACAACAACAACAACAGAGCAACATCAGCAAATACGACATGTACAAATATGATGGTAAAAGTAATAGCAAATAAGCAGTTAGCGAAAATTTAAAAAAAAATACAGAAATGACAATGAGCATTATTACACTAAAAATGGAGCAATATGAATACCAATAGAAATAGTGCTATTGATAATAAACAATACCAGTACTTTACCTTTATTATCAACAATACAATTGTTCAAATGCAACAATACATATACGTAATGATAACTTGAGATACGAAAGAATGCAGAAAAATGGAGGGGAAGAAAGAGAAGCAACCTACATTAACCTTGTAGATTGTTATAGTAACAATAGGTTAAGCTTTGTCAGTGTGCCATGTGTTATACCCAGTTTACCCTAGGGCAACAACGTTAATATATGTTTGATGAAACGTGATTATGTGCATGAGTGTATGTGTGCATATGTACTTGTATATGTACAGTATGTGTATATGTGTGCCTGTACAGTGAATGTATATGTACAGTATGTGTATATGTGTGTACAGCGAATGTATATGTACAGTATGTGTATACAGTATGTGTGTTTGAACAGTGAATGTATATGTACAGTATGTGTATATGTGTGTTTGTACAGTGAATGTATATGTACAGTATATGTATGTGTGTGTTTGTACAGTGAATGTATGTGTAGTATGTGTATGTGTGTGTTTGTACAGTGAGTGTATATGTACAGTATGTGTATATGTATGTTTTTACAGTGAATGTATATGTACAGTATGTGTATACAGTATGTTTGTATAATGAATGTGCGTGTGGATGTACGAACTTTGAGTGTGTAAATATGTACTGTATTTATTTGTATATGTATGTGGGAGCGTAGGTACCTATGTATGTCTGTATGTGTGTGAGTATATGTGAATTTGCATGTACAATACATTTGACTCCCAGTGTGTGCGGGAGCCAGAGTACGGCCCCAGCCTCCCCGAGAGCCCATCCCACAAACAGTAGGTGTGGTGCCCAGGGAACCAGGGGCCACCGCCCCCACGCAGCCAAGCCGGACAGCGACAGGAACCCCAGAGCCTGGCCCACCGTGCCGCCCACAAGGGCCAGCAGCAGGCCGCAGACAGACGCACCCGGCAGAGGACAAGGCAAGAAGAAAAACAGGGGGCAGCCAGACCCCAAGCCAGCGAGAGACCACACCCCACACGGACAGAAAGGCGGGACGCCCCGCCCGAGGGGCCCGGAGATCCCCCGCAACCGGACGGGAAGACCGCCCCCGCCCCACCGGCAACCGGGCCCCCACGAGCCCCCCCCCCCACCCCCGGAGAGCGCGGCGAGGCCAGCCCACGGCCACCCCACCCAAGCCGGCCGCCACAGGACCACCCAGCACGGGGCCACAGGAACCACCCACCCCACCCGCAGGGACCCCAACGATGGAGATGGAACAACCAGCAACCGCCCCGCCGAGTCCCCCCCCTGAGGTAGGGGAATAAATAAATAAAATAAATAAATACATAATAATAATAATAATAATAATAATATTAATAAAATATATTTAAAACAATTTAAAAAAAGAATAAATAAATAATTAAATCTATTTATTAAAAAAAAATAAAAATAAAAAATAAAAAAATAAAAGAATTAAAAGAAGATCACAGACATGCTGACACACAAGGTCGCTAACCCAACAACTGGCCGACTCGCAGCACCTCGGAATACCCTGCAGCACCAAGCCACCACAGTAGACGCAGGGACCAGACCCAGCAGGCCCCAACCAAGACGGGCACCCGGAAGGGATGCCCGTCTTGGTTGGGGCCCTCTAAAATAACTTTTACCATAATCCCCATTGGAACCATGTCCACAGGCAAGAACAATGCAATTTGTTAACCTTTATTTGCCTATGAATCCCATTGAGATGAAAAAACGCTTTACAAGGAAGCCCTGCCACACACATCCTGTGTGGGTGTATGGATGTCAAGTTTCTGGATGACCGCTCTACCATCTGAGCCACACCACTCTCTATGCATATATATGGCATTTTTACCCTACTTTTAATTGACTTCTTGCTTGTCTGACTCTTGTTTGTCCACCATGTGCCTGAGTTTGAGTACATGCTGTTCAGATAGGACGTCAAGTTAGAACCAGCAATAAGTTTGTTTTTGTTGCTTTTGGTGTGGCTGGTAAACAACCTTCCTGCATGCCAATGGATTGTTGGCCTGCTTGGGGGTAAAACAACTTGTTAGTGGACATTCTTCTCTTGGAACAAGGCAATCTGAGACGAAGGGAAGTCAGAACAATAAGCAGACAATAGGTGAATGGTTGTTTGCCAAACTGTTCGCCAAACCATCCATTTTCTACCACTTGTCCCTCTTGTGGTCACGGGTGTGGCTGGAGCCTATCCGAGATGCATTTGGGCGAAAGGCGGGGTACACCCTGGACAAGTCGCCACCTCATCACAGGGCCAACACAGATAGACAGACAACATTCACACTCACATTCACACATTAGGGCCAATTTATTGTTGCCAATCAACCTATCCCCAGGTGCATGTCTTTGGAGGTGGGAAGAAAGCAGGAAAACATGGAGGGAACCCACGCAGTCACGCAGAGAACATGCTAACTCAACACAGAAAGCTAGAATCTTCTTATTGTGAGGCACACGCACTAAACCCTGGGTCCACCGCGCTGCCCACTTGGGATAAATAGTCACTGATGTTTATAAGTAATCAAGGAATAAAAAGCTATTTACCATTTGAAAGTGTTCTTTGGTAAATGTTAACTTGAAAAAAAAGTCTTATAGTATTCAGTCGACTACTGATATTTACTGCAAAATGCAGTTTTTACTGACAAGCAGAGGTGGGTAGAGTACCCATAAAATTTACTGAAGTAAGTGTACCGTTACTTTAAAATAATACTATAACTCAAGTAAAAGTAAAGAGTGGATATCAAAATAAATACTTCAGCATTATTTTCTTACAAGGCAGGGGCGCCAAAGCATATATATATATATATATATATATATATATATATATATATATATATATATATATATATATATATATATATATATATATATATATATATACATACATACATACATACATACATACATACATACATACATATATATATATATATATATATATATATATATATATATATATATATATATATATATATATATATATATATATATATATATATATATACACACACACACACACATATGCACTCCATTTAAACTATGAAATCAACCTACCTAAAGAAGTTGTGTAGCTTGCTACCTTTTTTCCCAACAGCCTGCAATTGTTCGTGTTTTCCTTTTTTGATTCGTTCCTTACTCTGCGTTTTGAGAGCTGTCTGACCTAAATTCACCAAACAACTGACGTCCTTCCAGACCCTGATGCAACTACTGTATCTCTTGGAAAATCTCGGAACAACTCGGCTTTTCTTGTTGTCGGTTAAACTTTTGACACATGCTTCCAAAATGGCTGCGGCCATGTTATTTATACCGATTAACAGTAATTATGCAATGTCTTAAACAGTTGAAAATGTAAGAAAAAAAGTAATGTCGGGGTGTTTTTATCAATTTATTAAACGAAACAATTATGTTACAAATGTCCATTAACAAGTAAAAAGTTAAGGGTGGTCATTGCATGTTCTTGCTGTCAATGCTGATCAATTTTTTAGGGCATTTCGGCACGTTACAAGGGTGGTCGCTGCACTTGCCGCGATTAAGTATTCTGTGAAAAAACTACTCAAGTATTGAGTAACTTGTGAGTAACTTCTGATTTATTTAGTAAATTTTTTTCAATGGTTCTTGGACTACATGTGTAATTGATGTGAGTGTGCCTGTGTAAAACATTAAATTCATATACAAATTATTGCAACATGTTTCATCTAGTTACAATTGGAATTCTTGTTGGCTGGAATGTGAACATTTCTACAGACACAGTTGTAATTGGATCCCCACCATGATTTACCCCCGCCCCTCTTCTACATGCTACTGTGATTGGATGGATTCCTAACTTGTCCCATCCGCCTAAAGACAAAATTAAATATGGTTGGATTTTGTTTAAGTCAACATTTTTGTCTCGTTTATATTTTCGTCGACTAAATTTTCAATTAATTTGGTCATTGTTTTCATCAATGTGCATTTGTTGTGATTCGTTAGCGTCCTATTTTAGTCAGGGAAAATATATTGTTGACAATAACTAAGACAAACATTTTTAGTCAACAACATTAACACTGCCACCAGTTTGCTAGTCTTAGCGAGGAAAAATGCCAAACTCTGGTTTAATTAGCGGAATGCAATCAAACGTCACTAAAGCTTATGTTGGATTGGCAAATCAGAGTCATGTGATAGTGCCTGCCGGAAGAAGGCTCGCTGACAAATGACGATCACGAAAACGGGGTAAATGTAGCGTGTAACTACCCACCTCAAAATAAAGAATGAACTTTGAGAGGAAAAAAAAAATGTACACCCAAAAAACCCACCGAAACAGAACCTAAAACCGTGACCCATGTATTATTCTGCAAGTTTACAGAAAGTAAACCTTGTACCATGCCTGTAAGTCACACCCTTAGATACAAGCAGCAAAATCAACATAACTGTGACAGCCCAACTTCCAGGGGCTTAAAAAGAGAAACTTGCAACTAAAATGTTTAACTAAGGATGTCTTCAACAATCAAAAAGAGGCCTGTTGATGTGAAAGCAATGTTTCAATTGAATGTAATCTGCACATAAAATTCTGATGCTGATAGCCAGTCATTGTATTGGCTATAATGTAAATTAAGGACAAGTAAATACGGTAAATCCAATTTGTAAGTGTGGCTATATATAAGTTGTTAGCAGTTTAAGCCAAAGTGATACATTTAAAAAGTTGATCGGCCCTTACTATAATTACAGCAAGTAGTTTGCTTGTCATTAAATGTTTGCTCCAAGGCCGACAGAAGCTCATCACCTATCTCATCACAGTCACTTACAAGAATTAAATTAACCAACCGCCTTATAAGCATGCATTCCAGGAAGGTGAAGGTCACAAACAGCAACAGGGGACTTATCCGGCTTCATGCTAAATTAGAGCAACATTCGCTGCTACAGCTTAATGAGCGAACTGTCATTTAGCTGGAAATAGTTGATTGTCTGCCTCAGCTATGTGTTACGACATATCCTGGATCATGAGGCAAATCTAAATACATTTACACTTGCAGGAGTGCAGTGGCCCGCACAAGTACACACACGCAAACACACAACTGTCATTATCATTAGCCGAGTGGAGTTGGACAGAAAGATGCATGAGGTCATTCCGAGAGTGGAAACAGTGTTGGGCTAATTGGAGACTTTGTGGGTGTGTGTTACAGTTAAAGGATGCATTTAAAGGTGTGCATGGGCCAGCGAAGATTAAAAATGGTGACATAATTGTAAAGATAAAATAGTTTTCAAGGCCCATCATTATTAACAATAGGCTGCACTATTGACTTCTGCCTAAAACCTAAAACACATCTATCCATCATATATGATCTGATACAAACCATAATACACAGAGAGAGAGAGAGATAGAGCACACATTAAGTGAGCATTTGCTTCATTACGCAATTAATTGAAAACCGTTCACCTTGGTCTAACAATCAAAATACCCTGGTTCATTAAATGCACTTAATTGCTTCCTAAAGGTATTAATATAAATTTTAGTTTCAGCAGCGTCTGTGAAACTGTTTTAAAGAGACAACACCTGGAGGTCAAGCGTAATGAAGAAAACATCAGCAAAAACCAATGTGGAATGAGTAACTATTTTAAACTATGTTGTTTGTTGCCAGTTCTTTACATTTATACAACAAGATGGTTGTCTTTAAGCTATCAGGTGAACACAGGGGTCACCCACACTGGAGCATTGGCATAACCATTGTGTTGGAGAGATACAGAGGGGAGATGCAACACGAGTACAACATTGCTAGTACCTATTTGTTAACAATACTATGTGATATTGCTTGTATTTTTGTTAAGTATGAGCCATATTTCTCCATGATTATTGAGATCCTGACAACAACGTTTTTCAATACTACATGGGGAAACTGTATTATTAAAAAAAATAGCTGTATTATAGTCACTTGAAAGGGTCATATTAAAATGTTTTCCTACATTCAAAACACTTCCTTGTGGTCTAAATAACATGTATTACTGGTTATTTGGTCAAACTTTTGGATGGATTATAATTTACAGACCATTTTCAAGACGTTTTGTGGGCCGGTCTTATTTACGTGGCTCTCCTTCGACTGAGTCTTCTTCCCGCAAGCCATGCTGTAGTTTGCAGCACTTTCATATCGAGTCTACTGACAGATATAAGTTAAAACTATATGCTACTTTGTATTAGAAATGGCAACAGTGGAGGATGCATGTGCATGTACAAGCTAGTCTGCCCCACAACAATAAAGAAAAAGAAGGAGCTTATTGACTACAGGCGACTACGTCAGGCGACAATGATGGACTAAGCCAAAGATCTTCTGCTGACTTCAAAGTGGGACAAACGTCACAAATTGGGCAAATTTAACTTTGGCTTGTTTGGAGGAAGTATGAAAAAAGGCAAGATTATTTCATAAATATCTCCGCCATGCCTCCATGTTTTGATTTCAAGTTTACAGGATTTATGCAGATCCCAAATCCACAAAAACAGGTACCAACATGTAAGAAAAGTTGATTTTGCATAAAAGGTCTACTTTAACTTAGAATACTATTTTGTAGATGACATATTCTAAGTGTTAAGTGCCATGCTTCTATGAACCACCACTTGTATCCAAGAAAAAAAGATTCCTTCGCAAGGGATGCATTTTCAGGGAGACACAATTGCATTTCTGTATGCCGGAGGTGCATGTAGTCTAGGACGGTACATGTCTTGCCAGAACACCGGCTCGAATTTAAGAGTACATTGTAACAAATGTATCATTTATCCACAGTGTGAAGCTGCTTCTAAGATAATAGTCCTCAAGAACATGGCAGAAAAATGAACTACGTTTTATTCTTGATAATCTTTGGATGACGATAGGAAAAAGAATGGCTAAGCATACCACACGCACACACACACACACACACACACACACACACACACACACACACACACACACACACACACACACACACACACACACACACACACACACACACACACACACACACACACACACACACACACACACACACACACACACACACACACACACACACACACCAGGATGACACATTAAGCTACAATATAAAGTACAGGTGATTAGTCCAAACGGCAATACTATTGATACATAGTATAGTAACAGTATAAAAACATTACTAAAGTGATTAGATCATTATTTTGCTTTTTGTTACTTATTACAAAATAGTTTTTGGATGGTTTTCATTATTGTTCACAAACTCAGGCAGGAAGTCTCAGGATACAGGAAGGCTTTGAGGGCAAAACCCACATAATTTCAATGGGAATCCATAATAGTTGTTTGCTTTTGTTTACTCAAATGTGCACTTGCCACATTATTTCAGAAAAAAAAATGGTATGCAGCATTCGTTACCACAAATTGAATACATCATCTGATTGACAACAATACTAGATACAAATTCTAAATGTAATAAAATAAGCTTCATGAAAATGTGTTTGTTTTTTTACTTTAGTTACTTAGTATAAAACATTTTTAGTTCTATAATCTATTGTCAAAGTATCGAAATCGGATCGGAGGACAAAAATGTCGTTCGGGACATCCCTAGTAGTCCTGACACTTATTACAACAAGCCAAAGATGCCAAACAAAACAAGCACTCTTGTTTTTGTCAATGTGTTTGTACATGGACAAATGAATGACTGAATCCGTATTACAGTTGCTGCTGTTGACCTATTTTAAGAAGACACATGGATAATTATTTTAAACAATGGTAGATTTTGTGTTTGTTTCCATTTGCAAAAAACTCACAAGTGCGTATATGTATTTGGATTCAAATAAATCAGCTTGGATGCCAAGGTCTTACCCTTTCTTGCATCAGCTACATCCAAATAATTGAATTCATAGCTACAACAAAAATATGTCACAGCTCTGTCCCAGTTATTTGCGAGTCTCTTGAAATAAATGTCCCTAACTACTTTAAATGGTCGTAGGAGCTAAATAAGTTCCTTTCAAAACAACATTCCGGTGTGTTATATCACATGCTGATGCCAAGCCAGTAGACTTCAGTATTGTCCGATATTAAAATGTTTCAAGTTCCTGTTGTTGTTCCTGTTAATTATGCTTTGAAGGAGGGGGCAGAAATGGAAGAGTCCCAATAACCTCCCCAGTAATTTGCCCTTTCTGCTTGACCCATGGTCTCTTGCGCAGTATCATGCCAATCATGTTATTGTTGGCAAAAGATGTGGCCGTTTTAACTGGAAATGTTGGCTTGGGCTCCCTCATCTGTCTGCACACATATATACACATACAGTACTGAACATACACAGCTGTTTCCTCTGGGTTTAGTATGTGCGCAGTGGAGGGAGTGGCCCCAAACGGTATCAGGGGGTTCATTGTTAATGTATGATCTTTTAATAAACAGATGGAATTTTGGGGAGAAAAGACCATCAGGTCTTTGTGCCTGTTGAATTTAAGTTCCGCAATAAACACACTGATTATGCTCGAACCAGAATAATAATAATGGGAACTAAGTATAGTTTAAAAAGTGTAGAAACAGAGAGGGTTTTTTTCTTTGTGTTATGCATAACAATGACAAATGACTACCATACGAAAAATGACTGAGAATGCTTTTCCATGCCTGCCAGGCTATTAGTTGACAATGTCACTTTATAAAGATGCTACCACATGCCTGCAAACATATTGCTTGTATTATTGGGTTGTTTCTTGAACAAACTTCAAAATCGAATTTGTCTGTCGAATGCTTGTATTTGGTCACGTGAAAACCAGTGGTGGTCAACCAAGCCAAGATAACTGTTGTAGAGCAAGCAGCGCGCAAACTATCTGAGTACAAAAGAGGCTTAAATATTCCTGCAAAAAGCAAATATGTGCAAAAAAAATCAAACTGCAATGGAATAGACCCCGATACTTTATCAACCCTTGATATCGAGTGATATCAAGGATTGTACGTCAGTCGCGTTCCCAGGCATACACAACAAAACAGATGGATACTTGGAGAAGCATGGAGGTCTACAACAGTGGTTCTCAACCTTTTTTCAGAGATGTACCCCCTGTGAACATTTTTTTAATTCAAGTACCCCCTAATCAGAGCAAAGCATTTTTGGTTGAAAAAAAGAGATAAAGTAAAATACAGCACTACAGTGTTTCCCACACATTCATTTATTTGTGGCGGCCCGCCACGAAAGAATTACGTCCGCCACAAATAAATAAAAAAATTTAAAAAAATAAAATAAAAATAATATTTTTTTTTTTTTTTGGTCCTCTCCAGCTTCTCAGGCAAATCATATAGTTGATGTAGATGCCCATATAGGCTGTTCAGATTTACTGAACAGCCAAAGTCTGCAGGCAGTAGGAAACACATGGTTAAGTGTAGGGAGTAAAACTGATGGCAGTCTAAAGTTCAAGATTTTTGGAGCTCTTTGTTCAGTGGATCAGATGTTTGATGAAGCTCTGTGTCTATCTACCACCACTACTGTTTTCTGTTTATTTGTTACTGACTGTGGCAGGACATCTCTGCCTCTGTTTCACTTTTTGTTGCTGGTAAATAATATGGTTGTAGTAGTAGGCTAAAGTTAAATTATTTAGTATGCTCTAATAAAAGGGGCAGAGCTTTGAGACATTTTAGCTTTTATATTTTATAAGATATATTTTTTGTAAGAACCACAATTAATAAATATATTTCAGTGAATAATTTATTGTTCAAATCTGTATATAAATATGTACATAAAGTGTTGTAATTATATTGTAAAATGGATGGATGGATGGATGGATGGACGTTTAAAACAAAACTGTTAATATTAATTAGTAAGTATACATTTTTTGAGCCTTTTTAGAGAAAATCAAATCATTGTAGTAAATTATGCAAATTACTCGATGATGTCATGGTGACCACGCCCATAGCCACGCCCCCACCACCACAGGTATATTGGCAGTTTATGGGAAACACTGCACTATGTCATCAGTTTCTGATTTATTAAATTGTATAACAGTGCAAAAATATTGCTAATTTGTTGTGGTCTTTCTTGAACTATTTAGAAAAAAAGATATAAAAATAACCAAAAACGTGTTGAAAAATAAACAAGTGATTCAATTATAAATAAAGATTCCTACACATAGAAGTAATCATCAACTTAAAGTGTCCTCTTTGGGGATTGTAATAGAGATCCATCTGGATTCATGAACTTAATTGTAAACATTTCTTCACAAAAAAAAGAAATCTTTAACATCAATATTTATGGAACATGTCCACAACAAATCTAGATGTCAACACTGAATATTGCATTGTTGCATTTCTTTTCACAGTTCTTTTTGACAGACATTTAAAAAAAATCTCACGCACCCCTTGGCATACCTTCAAGTACCCCCAGGGGTACGCGTACCCCCATTTGAGAACCACTGGTCTACAGCTTCTTTGTGTGTGGCTGGGTCAAATAAATTGGTATCGAGACTCTTACTTTAGCATTGTATTTGCTCAAGTAAGGTTGTATTTCATGATTTAACTTCACGTCAACTGCCATGTTTGTATCTGTTGCAAGTTCCGTTTACGAGTAGAGCTTTTTTCTCCGTCTTAATCAAAATATAACTAAAGATGTCAACTATATGTACTGTATGTGCTAAAAACTTAATTTATGAAAGTTGCCTTTGGTAAAAGCTTAACTTACTAGGGGTGTGGGAAAAAATCGATTTGAATTTGAATCGCAATTCTCACGTTGTGCGATTCAGAATCGATTCTAATTTTTTTTAAATCGAATTTTTTTGTATATTCATTTTTTTTATTTTATTTTTTTTTATCAATCAATCCAACAAAACAATACACAGCAATACCATAACAATGCAATCCAATTCCAAAACCAAACCCGACCCAGCAACACTCAGAACTGCAATAAACAGAGCAATTGAGAGGAGACACAAACACGACACAGAACAAACCAAGTAGTGAAACAAAAATGAATATTATCAACAGTATCAATATTAGTTACAATTTCAACATAGCAGTGATTAAAAATCCATCATTGACATTATCATTAGAAATTTATAAAAAATAAAAAATAAAATGAACAATAGTGTCACAGTGGCTTACACTTGCATCGCATCTCATAAGCTTGACAACACACTGTCTCCAATATTTTCACAAAGATAAAATAAGTAATATTTTTGGTTCATTTAATAGTTAAAACAAATTTACATTATTGCAATCAGTTGATAAAACATTGTCCTTTACAATTATAAAAGCTTTTTACAAAAATCTACTACTCTGCTTGCATGTCAGCAGACTGGGGTAGATCCTGCTGAAATCCTATGTATTGAATGAATAGAGAATCGTTTTGAATTGAAAAAAAAAAAGATTTTGAATCGAATCGTGACCCCAGGAATCAATATTGAATCAAATCGTGGGACACCCAAAGATTCACAGCCCTATAACTTACATTTGCTTTCTTTTATTTATACTCGCCAAGTTGGAGCTTTTTGAAACATGTGTAGCAAACGTGTTTAAAAAATACAAATAATATCAAAATAATATTTAATGGGAAATAATAAACGTTAAAAGTACATCAAACAAACATTTAACGACGTGATCACTTCACCAACAGTCAACTTTATTGTCAATTCTTCACATGTACAAGACATACAAGGAATCGAAATTACGTTTTCAGCACAGTCCCACTCAAACAGAACAGGACCACTGACGGTTCAGCCAACTTCCGGCACCCCTTAAACTCTTGCATCCTTTAACTGTGCTCCCTTGGACTAGAGTGTGAGTTGCTTTTCTCGTATTTTCCTAAAATCTTCCACTCTTTCGCACTTTTTGATTACCTCTCAAAGAACTCTGAATAAATATTTATCCTTTTCACAATTTGAAAAATTCACAAGCATAGGGCATTTTATTTTTTGAGAAACGCTAAATGGGGCCTAGTACCCATTGAGAACAGAGCTTGACCACCACACACATTTATTGGGCGGGACCTGAGCCGGACGTGACGTAAAATCCAAGCCATATCTGGGTTACAAATGAAAGTTCTGGGAAAAAAAAGTATTGCGGTTGAGTTGGACATACCTCAACTTACGAGTAATTTGAGATGCGAGTGGTTTCTCAGCATCTTGTTATGCTTTAAGTTGCAAGTGTAATTTGAGTTACGAGCATTTTGTCACAGGGTTGTGGGTGTGAGCAAAAAGAGTTAATATATTGTTACACTTTGTTGTTCATAGTTCTTTTACACAAGAAACAAACATAGGTTTTGATTTGACAGTTGACAGGCGCGTTTGAGCGCCACCTGGAGATCGACACAGTCATGCCTTCTAACCATCAGAACTAAAAAACAAACAACAAAAGTAGCGAAGGAGGGAGGAGGCAGACAACCAAATTAGAGAAACAAACCATTACAAATATGTCCCACCTTTTAGCAGCCCACCGGGCGAGTCATAGTCCACATCACACAAGCTGTCCGTGGGATGCAGTCACGAACGTCCAAAGGAAGAACATTTATCCATATAAATAATGTGAAGCTGAAGATGCTGTCTTTGACGTGTTTCAATCAGTGTTAATTTTGTTGACTAAAAATGTTGTCTTCGTTATCATCAACGACCTATTTTCCCTTGACGGAATTAGGACAATAATGAATTTTAAAAAAAGCACATTGACAAAAACAATGACAAAATTTTGTCAACAAATTAAAATGAGACAAAAATGTTGAGAGCGACCAAATACAATCATATTTAATTTTGTCTTTAGGCAGGTGGGAGAAAATATCCAATCACAGTTGCATGCGGAAGAGGGGTGGGTGGAAAAGCACAAAGGGGATTCAATCGGAACTAGCATCTTTGTAAGGGACACGGTTTTGATTTTTCACCCAGAAAACAAGACGCAATACAAGACATTAATACAGTATGTCCTCTACACCGGGAAGAAAGAGAAGAGAAGATATGTGGACGCACTTCACCTTTGCCAAATTATGAGAGAAGCATTTCGTAGAAAACATTTACAAAGTCTACTGAATGCCGAAAAATGTTACTTTCTTTTTAGGTACCACTGTACTAAAAAAAAACACACAACGGAACAGTCGACATACATTAAGTATTATGCACAATCTGCAGTAAGACGTTTTCTTTTCGCCGAAAGACTTCCAGCTGAAAATATTACAATAATAGCACAAAAGGATCAACAGGTTAACAATGATTACAAGGGTGTTTAGAAAAACACAGTTTTTTGTTAACATTAATTATGATGTTAAAGGTACTTCATAAAGACGTTAAGTGCATATATATTCCATTCTTTTTTGAGTCTCTTGGCTCATGCAAAATGAAACATAAAGAAAAAAAAAGAATGCTATTTGATCATAATTCATTAAAATGGATCTACAGCAAACCTGTGATTAACCTGATTAAACATGTTAACAGTTCAATAGCACTACTGTTTTGATCAATTCTAAGTTAAAAACAGAGTGGTGTCAATAGCCACTGAAAAGATAACGATGTTGAAACACAAACATTTAAAATGAAAATGGATCATGCCCCTATGGTTGAACTTACAAGCACATATGTAAACAAGCTACTTTTTCAGCATGTGAAAACAATTGGAAAGAAAGGGTGGGCAGAAGAATACTGGTACCTTTCCTGCACACATTTGCTATTTACTTAACTTTGGCACCGCTTCCTAAATAAAGCAAAACAATGGATGGAAAGGAGACAGGCGATGAGATACTAAATATGGGGAAACAAAAATCAAGTCTAGCTATCAGCCTTCTGTGTTCAAAAGAGAAGCAGAAACACAAAGCAAGAACTTTTAACAGCAGAGGAAACAGCTGTGTGTGGGCTTGTCGTTGGGACTAATATAGCATAGTGGAGCTACAATGTATGTGGATATACACTCAACATTGGGTACACTTACACAATCTCATAAGATCCGATGAAAGAACATTTGCATTTTTACTTAAATGGACACGAAGGTGACTACAGGAGAAGTAAAAGATGCTTTGAAAAACTGCGACACATCCGATTGATTCAAGTGATTGGGAGCTCAAGTAAAAGCCATTGCTGAAACGCTAAAAGGGTCTTAATCATAAGACAGCAGCACAATATATCCAACAAGTTTCCTGTCATGCTTGTTTCTACCAGTTTGTACACACTGGTTGCAATTCATTCAAATACCACACAAATGTATGCAGTAGAAACTAATGACAAAAGTGTACGGTCAATAGCTCATTCGTGTCTACTTTTTTAACATGGCTAACAGAAGTGTGTTCAATGAAAACCTCAGACATTATTCTGCAAGTATTTTAGTTACTTTAAGGCTGGTACTATTATATTGCTACTATCTAGTCCCGCCAGGAATTTGCGATGTCGCCAATTCACACAAATTCATTCTGCGCGAAATGCCTTGCAACTTTGGACAATGCCTGCAAAGTCCCCTCACATTTTGGCCAATCAAATTGGTCTCTGAGCAACGTTCAAACAGCGTATAACAATATATTAACTCTTTTTGATAAATAGTGTCATTAACAATAAACCGATGCAACAAGATATCCGGTTCGAGAAGTAGCAGTTCGGCTATGAGTCCTTAAGTTAATCGAGTATAAACAAATACACCGGTTATTGCGCCAAACTTTGTCTTTAAAATGACACGAGAGCCAGGGTTGTCTGTGAAAAGAGTCATGTGCTTGTTACGTTACTTAAGTATCTGGAGAGGAGTATAGATGCAGATACATGGACCGGGTGTTGCGCAAAACTAGCAATTAGTCGACAGTTTAACTTTAAAACAACACAAGAGTACCGGCTGCCCGCCAAATAATTAGCCATAAGATACACAACGTCAACACCCCGCATTGTCTCCGTGCTGTACCGTCCGTCAATATTGTAACATTCCAAGTAATGGCGGCTCAGACAGATTCTTAGACTTAGACAAACTTTATTGATCCACAAGGGAAATTATTCCCAGTTTGTCCTTTATTTTACAAAATGCAATATTCTCTTACAACGGGCTCAATCTCCGTGTCCTGCTCTTTTTTCCGGCAACTTTACTTTTACCTTTCAACTCCACAACACACGTCACTTCATCCTTGTCCCAGAAGACCCTCCTCCCTAGAGTCAAGCCATTTCCTAGAACCCGTAAGCGTCTGTGACGACACTGACTTGATTCGTGGAAAATAAATATATTTGACATGTGACATTTTTTTTCTTGAACATCTTTGGGGATATATGTTGTGTATAATACTGGAAGCTTGTCACTTTTATAGAATGTTTTTTTTATATATACATATGTTTGAAGATAAATGTGCCTAAGGGTGTTGTCATTCATCAGGTTATTGTTATTCTCATAGCATCACTTGATCAGTTGTCTTATAAGACATATGCCTCTCATGCGAGTACTTTTCATGAGTGCATGCTCATAGACTGGACAGAACTAGTCTGAGCGCTTGGTGCCAAGGCCCAAACTATGTATCCTTTAACATGAGGAAGAGCGTACACACCGGAAGGAACACTTATTGTCTTTTGTGGCATAAAAAAAAAAGTCTCCTTCAACAAACGTTACCCATTGAATGGAATCGTTTATACACTGTGTTGAATCTTATTCAATCGTTCATACACTAAACTGAATCGCTTCGAATCGTATGTTTTATAAATAAATAGTTTTTCAATCGCATCGTAAACCATGTATCAAGGTGCGAATTGAATTGTCAATCACAAAGAGATTTACATCCCAATTGACAAAACGGCACAATTGTTGACCTACTTCCGGTTACCATCTACAGCGCTAAGCTGTCTAGGTAATTTAGTATACAAACATTTGGCAAAACACCGGCTTACTTCTTATTGTACATAGTTTTATATATTTATTTAACTTTAATTTATCCATGGTAAAGCAGTTAATAACAGATTATAATTTTCAATACTGACCTAGCAGAGGCAACATATACTGTACATGACCGAGATGTTTAAGTGCGATGATAATCTTGTCTCTCATTTACTGGCAAAAATGTGTGCTATATAGATTACTCTCAACAGTTAACAAATGTTCTTAACATGCATACATAAACTATAGTTTAAGATGGACAAACACTTTTTTTAAGCATAAAACACAGATAATGTCTGCAACTGGTGGACCACAAAGCAGACAATAAGGGAGGTGATATTTATTTCTATAAGTCCAATTAATTGTTAATATAATTAGTTATAAATAATTATAACAGTTCAGAAATTTGACAATGAGCTCTGGGTATGTGTTTTTACTGCCATCGAGTGTCTACTTTTAGGTGTGTGTGGTATAAAATGAGTAAAACATCAATGCAGTGTTTGTTTTTACAATTTTTGTTGAAATCATGTAGTGTTTAAGGTTAAGGTTACAAGAAACCCTTAAAACATTGATAACAAATTCATAATATCACAAGTGGATTCAATAATATTTGTACAAAATGATCCTCAAAACATTATTTTAGGTACTGACTATCATGGAATTCATTTTACAAAAGTTAAGCATTGTTCCTTATAAGTAATTGAGAAAACAAAAGAGAAACATTTAATGAGCATTTATTCCGCAAACTATTCAACGTAATATTCTGATCTACACTTCCTTAGAAAACATGACGTTTATGAGTAGTATTTATTTATTTATTTTTACTACATAAAGGGAATTTGCATTGGTTGGTGCCCAATTATTGACTGACCTAAACAGACATTACCAATAATTAACCTCTTGCACACTAACGTGAATAATAAATGCATGTTAACTTTGAGTGCACGGCTTTAAACAAGTAGTATTGTTGTATTGTACATCAGGGAACATTCTATATACTGTACCTCTGTTCATAATATATATAAAATTTCAATCTGCTGCCACTGGCAACAAACTTTAGTTCAGATCACAGATTACGCGGGCATGAAAATGATCCCATTAAACTGCAGTAAAAACCTATTTTCCGTGACACGAATCAGCCAATTGCTATGCACGTTATAAAACATACAGTACCATTGAGGGCGAGTTAGCATGACGAATGAGGAAAAAAAACATGGCTCAATCCATTGCGGTGCTTTGTATTTTTAATACACTCAAATATAGTGACAGCGTAAACATGAATACTGTATATGTGGTCTTTAGGCTGGTATATGTTCAATTATAAACTCACACAACTCACATATCAGAGCGGATTAAAACATGCTTAGCTGTGGGTTTGCTTTGTGTCATGGAAAACAAGGATTTGATACAGTATAATAGGATAAGCATTATAATCTATAATCTAATAAACATTACCACTCACGCAACCAGTAAGAAAGTGCATGACCTCATGAACAGCAATAAGAGCTAAGTTACATCCTTTGCGCTTATTAGCTTAACAGATCTAGTGGCTTGTATATAGTTTGTTTTGTGTCTGTAATTTAAAGCATTTTGATCAAAGAAAATGTGGGATCAAACTCAAGCGTTAGCATGGCCGGCCTCTGGGATAAACACTCAATACAACTAGGGGGACCACATAATCATGGCGACTTGTCACTTCAGTAGCTGATCATCAATGTGATCGTCATGTTCTGCTGGTATTTGCTTTTTTCTATTTTGATTCATGAATACAATTAAACACTGTTTCTGCTCAACTTTTTCATTCAGTGGTGAGTCAACATATCCTTTATAACGGTTTGTTTGGTTTAGCAGCATCATGTATATATGTATGACCATTGCCCAAGCGCATTACAGTAATATTAAAGACCGAAATGGGGCCATAAACATAATCTTGTTTAGGAACACAAAAAGTCTTGTGAGTTAGCACATATTTTAGTTCAATAGGTTAAGAACATTGGTTAAGCATTAATAATTAAAGACCAATTAAGTTATAATTATTTAAATACCCCATTGCAGAATTGTCAATGTAGTGAGGGGAAAGAACAACAAGTTGCTCCCCTTGATTTGACCTGTGTCAACTCTTGACTCGTCGATAACCACGGAGACGATAATTAGACAGCATATAAATATGCACAAACACACATCTGCCCAAATGCAAAGAGAAAGGAGGATAAACATAGCACAAGGATCAATACTTTCTCCCATTCGCTCACAAAAATGTACTCAGAAACCGAGCAAAAGTCAGAATACCAAGTAAATAGTTTAAAAATGTATTACAGTAAAAGTTGTTCATTACAGACCTAAATTAACTACTGGTATTTTCATGCAGGTGTTTATTTGAAATAGATTTTAACAAAAAAATAACAAAGAGGGGATGGCTTATCACTGATTAATCAGATAGTGAGATTACTCTCACTGATGACAGATCTTTAAAGGTAACTGGGGGTTCAAGCTTTTCTTCAAGGGTATGAAAACGTGAGGGGCCGGGAGTTGAACTCGAACCATCCAAATGATAGCCTGTCATGTATGTGTCTAAAGTGTGCTGATATGAGAATAAAGTTCCTTGACTATACTGGCTCCTCAGTATGGTTAAAGTGTCAATCAGTCAAGCAATGATAACAGAATGTACACTATAAAGCCACTTGTGTTCAGTGTCAACATGAAGAGACTTACTGTACCTATCAGTTGCTTACAATTAGTTTACCTCTGACTCTTTATGGAAGTTATTAAGGGTGACCTGCTCAGTGGCCTCGTGGTTAGAGTGTCCCCCCTGAGATCGGTAGGTCGTGAGTTCAAACCCCAGCCGAGTCATACCAAAGACTATAAAAATCGGACCCATTACCTCCCTGCTTGGCATCAAAATTAATTGGAGGTTAAATCACCAACATGATTCCCGGGCGCGGCCACCGCTGCTGCTCACTGCTCCCAGGGGGTGATCAAGGGGATGGGTCAAATGCAGGTGACAAATTTCACCACATCTTGTGTGTGACAATCATTGGTACTTTTAACTTTAACTTAAAATGGTTAGTAAAATGTTGTCTGTTCATTTACTTTAAAAGGGACCTATAATGATACATACATGCATCTACATTTAAACACTCCTCCTTCTGGCTGAGCCCTTGACTTTATGTCCAAATAAGTATATCCACCTCGCTGTCACATTACAAAGTAACCAGACTCCAAAAAACATGTAAACAGAGGGATCCAAAACTGCGTGCAAGCTCACGTCCAAATGCACAAACCTCATGATTTGATGTGTTGGCATTGTATAACAAGTATTTATTTATAAGTCAGAAAAGACCAAATCCATCAAAGGTCCCCTTTGAGTTTTATAATGGAAATCCATTGTTTCCGAAACGAAAAGTAGTTTTAAAATATGAAAACCGTACATACAGTAGCTACTATTGAAAGATGCAAACATAGACATGTAATATATCAGATGAGAAGCTGTGTAATGATATGCGTTCTACCACATTAATTTGAATAAAATTGTCCAGAAATGATTAATTTCTTAATCACACATGGAGAGAACGCACATGTCTCATACATAAGCTAAGCAATGTTTGTGCTGTTCCATTGACTTGAAGGCCGTCCGACCTTCAATCACATTAGTACCACCCCCATCCAGACCTCACAGCTACTCTGCCCTCACTGGAAAGCGCTTCACCCACTTCTGGATGGAGACTGGACGAGAAGGCCAGATGTCAATAACAGTATTTTGATCAAACAAATAAACGCCAAGAAATTCAAACAGTGTGCAGGCTATTGCAAAGGCCATTTGTCATTGTCGACATTAACTATGCTGAATGAGCTAGTGTTATGCTTCCTGACAACAATTTAACTCATGCAACATTGTTTCTTTACAGCATATGATAAATATTATTGATGCTATGCCATTACTGTTTGAACAACCAATCAAGTTAAACGTCAGACTATTTAAAGGGGACCTATGATTATTATAATCTAGCGTTGTTGTCTGTCTATCTGTGTTGGCCCTGGGATGAGGTGGCAACTTGTCCAGGGTGTACCCCGCCTTCCGTTCTAATGCAGCTGGGATAGGCTCCAACCCCCCGCAACCCTTAAAGGGACAAGCGGTAGAAAATGGATGGGTGGATACTTTCTTGTGGTCTATATATGTATTGGGCCGAAAATAAACGTCAAAAACGTGGTATAGATTCACCCGGTCACAACATTAGGTACACTTACACACTCGCCCACCGATTCAGACTCTGCATAAAAAGGCTGATTTTAGCAGCATTTACGTGACTGCATGTTGCCACGATTAGATGAAAATAACACTTTACCCTGCGTTTTGTTGTTTCCTCATAGCCTGAGAGCTTGACTTAATTTCTCAATAGGAGCTTCCACCTCGCAATGACGTCACACAGTGGCCAGACTGCAAAACCCCGCCAACTGAGGCATTCAAAACTGCATGCAAGCTCACGCCCAAATGCATGAACCTTAAGATTTGACGCTATAACATTTTTTAACGAGTATCCAACATTGTAACATTTATAAATCAACAAAGACTAAATTCATTATAGGTACCCTTTGAAAAAATTTGTTTCTGACCTGAATCTTTGACATATACATTCTTACCTTCTCAACAAGAAGACTTCCCTAAAATAATCACACATATTTTAAGGATGATTACTCACTTTTGATTCAATAAGATAATGAATCTGTATATTTAACAATATGACTGTAAAAATCACTGTCTTTAGCCAGGCCACACCCATTCTCATACATTTTCAAGCAGATACACAAACGCCACACACAGAGTTGAACTGCCATAATTAAACAGCTTAATTTAGAGTTGCAAGTGTTGATGCGGCACGTGGGCAGCATGGCAGGTAGCATCATCCTCGCGGATTAAACCAACACGCACTTGTATTATGCAAATATTCCCTCTCAGGCATGTTTACATTAAAAAGCATTAATGTATGGGTGCACGCACGTACGTGCAAATGCGCGACTTTAACGAAGAGCTTACACAATCCTTTAAACAACATGTCAGCTTTAACCTACTTTCACAGAGTTTCCAAACTACAGGCATGACCTTCTGTGCACGCCTGCACATGAGATAAGGTGAAGTGAAGTGAATTATATATTTTTTTGCCTGTGCCTGGGTACATCAAAGCTATTACTGGTGTGTTTGTGAGCATGTGCGCACATGCAATGTACAGTATGTAAGGGGAAAACATGCCATATAATATATGGGTCAGACATATTGTATGGATATATCAGAAGTAATTGGCAGAGGGGTTCTAGTACGGTGCTTGCATATGTGTGTGGGTATATGTGTTTGCATTTGCGGGTGTGGATAAAAATGTATAGGGAGTATTGAAATTGATGTTTTAAATTTCACTTTCATCTTTTCTTGTGTGTGTGTGTGTGTGTGTGTGTGTGTGTGTGTGTGTGTGTGTGTGTGTGTGTGTGTGTGTGTGTGTGTGTGTGTGTGTGTGTGTGTGTGTGTGTGTGTGTGTGTGTGTGTTCAAGACGGATATATCTTGTGAAGTTTCACAAGCAGATGGACAACCACATAAGAGGAAAGTGGATCTGTAGGGACAAGAGCAGCCCTTTTCATCACCGGGAGCTGCAAGGTATGGCTACTTCCTGTGAACTCTCAGTGGAAAAATAGGGTACTAATGGACAGAAAAAATAGTGGATAAAATTGCAAATGAACTGACGCTTTGTCATATTTTTGTTCCAGCCCAGACAGCAGCAGTTTAGTTTTCTCACTTATCTCCTCCAGCTAGCTGCAATGTGCTGAAGTTTAAAGGGCTTTT
The DNA here is from genome assembly GCF_033978785.1 of Entelurus aequoreus. NCBI lineage: Eukaryota > Metazoa > Chordata > Actinopteri > Syngnathiformes > Syngnathidae > Entelurus > Entelurus aequoreus. The sequence continues at coordinate 44,532,696 of NC_084741.1, read as the reverse complement.
TGAAGAACATTGTGGAACACCCACATGTAAACAGTTGCTGCACTCTTATGGAATGATAGAAGTGGATAAAACGTAAACATCTGTGAATAATGATTTAAAGTAACGTCATTAGCTGGTGATTACATAAAGCTGCACAACACAGGGAAAAGTATTGAGACAACTTTTTAAAAGCATCTTGTTGAACGTCCTATTCTGTTCTGGTATGACATTGGTCCACAAAGTCGATTGGAAGAGTCTGGAAGAGTCTGTATCGGTCTGCCCTGTGACTGGCTGGTGAATTCAGTACTTTTAGAGAAAAAGTATAAACATGTTTTACTAAGTACTAAATTCTGAGCACCAGGTACCAATTAATGTAAAGTCAAACGGTGACATATTTCGATACCTTTGTTGCACTTGACGTCACGTCCGGTTGCAAACTTGGCAGCGGCTCAAACACTTGGCCGCGAAACAAGCAATTCAACACTCAGGCAGACAGCACCAAGGTAATGTTATAATATGCCATGCCAACAAAGCAAAAAGAAGGCACTCAAATGTAAGACTTCACTTTTCAAAATGTGCTAGCTTGATGCTAATTTACATTGAATTTGTCAAAGACATGCTACTGATTAGCGATTTTACATGGTGATTTTAACACCCCCGAAACACACTGAAATATTTCCACTACTGCCATCTAACATCTTGGAATTGCCACTGCATGCAAAATCTACTATATAATTATAAATGAGACACAGAAGTGTAAGAAAACTAAATAACATCTAGACAGCACAGCTCACTGCTAAATGTTAAATTATTATTATTATTATTTTTTTTTTCAAACAATATCCATTAATACATTTGAACACAAACAAAAGTACAAAAAATTGGTAGTGTTGAGTACCGGGGTCAATTCCTTTAGGTACCTGGAATTGGTTCCTGTATCGAGTTATATGTAAAAGGTACCCATCCCTACTGGTGACCAGTCCAAAGGGTCTTTTTTGCCAAAAAACCGCTGGACTAAGTAAGCACCACGTCAGCTTCGATGAAATTGCTATTTTGAATTTCTTTGAAGATAGAATTTTTACATTTGTTGAAAACTGAAGAACATTGTTGAGATTCAAAATACTGTTGAAAGCGTACACAATTATTTTAGTTTTTTAAAACATAATCTACAATCTACAATAAGCATTTTAAGCGTAAAAATTAATACAAAATAAACTCCAAATATAAATGCAATTTTGTTATTCTTATAGCCAGACCTGTGTGTTTAAAGTTAAAGTTAAAGTACCAATGATTGTCACACACACATTAGGTGTGGTGAAATTATCCTCTGCATTTGACCCATCACCCTCACCCCCTGGGAGGTGAGGGGAGCAGTGAGAAGCAGCGGTGGTCGCGCCCGGGAATACTTTTTTGGTGATTTAACCTCCAATTCCAACCCTTGATGCTGAGTGCCAAGCAGGGAGGTAATGGGTTTATTTCCATACCTGACTGTTTCGGCCACAACTGTTGCCTTCTCCAGAAAATCATACGTTGGAGAAACTAGCAGAGCCTTTAACATCAGGAAGAAAGAGCATAGAAAAGAATGTGAAAAGGAAACATCAAAAGCATGCACACGATCCACCACACGGCAAGCAGAACAAGAAGAGCTGAAGTCTGCCATATCAGACCACTGCAAGAGGGAGAACCACCTCATGGATTTGGACAACGCACATGTCATCGGCACTGAGAGCAACAAATACCATCGTTGGATTAGAGAAGCCATCGAGACCCGGAAGCATGCCGCCCAGACTGTGAACCGGGATGAGGGGCCGTGCCAATTTTCCCACACCTTGAACACTGCTAAACTGCTCAGTGGCCTTGTGGTTAGTGTCCGCCCTGAGATCGGTAGGTTGTAAGTTCATACCAAAGACTATAAAAATGGGACCCATTACCTCCCTGCTTGGCACTCAGCATCAAGGGTTGGAATTGGGGGTTAAATTACCATTTAGCTCACTGCTCCCCTCACCTCCCAGGGGGTGGAACAAGGGGATGGGTCAAATGCAGAGGGTAATTTCACCGCACCTAGTGTGTTTGACTATCAGTGGTACTTTAACTTTTTAACTTTAACACAGTCCTGAAGAGGTCGAACTGCAGATGGCGCTGTCAGCCTGCTACTACAAGCAGGAAGACAGCGCCAAAAACTGTTTAAATCAGCTGACCAGACACGTCACAGCAACATCACGTGACAACAGTTGTGGCCGAAATAAACACACAGGTCTGGCTATAAGAATAACAAAATTGCATATTTTTTTTAAGACCTAATGAACCTGTTTGGATTATTACAAATATCAATGTTACAGTAGTGTTGCCCACTAGAGGAGACCAAACCAATCAGAGTGTGCTGTTCAGTATCGTGACCACTGATTGGCTCAGCCTCAGACAGCATTATTATATTGGATTAAAAGAGTGTTACTAGACTGGATGGTGTTATGTCATGTCTAGAGAACTCTCATAAAGTTGAAAAACGTATTTAGCAAGTGAATATGTTTTTTTCAATGTTCTAGCTAAGAAAATATTTGATTTATAATTTATTATGACAATTTCGCAGAAATTTGTTCATTATTTCTTTACAGCATATGATAAATATTTTTCCTCAATCATTTGATGCTATGCCATTACTGGTTTGAACAACTAATCAAGCTAAACTTCAGACTATTTAAAGGGGACCTATGATTATTATAATCTAGCATTGTTGTCTGTCTATCTGTGTTGGCCCTGTGATGTGTGTCCAGGTTGTACCCCGCCTTCTGCCCGAATGCAGCTGGGATAGGCTACAGCCCCCCCCCCCCCCCCCCGCGACCCGAAAGGGACAAGCGGTAGAAAATGGATGGATGGATGCTTTCTTGTGATCTATATGATATGTATTTGATATGATTTGGTGTAAATTCTGCTTAAATTTGCTCCACAGTCATATATATAACCCGTTTTTTGAGTCTGTCTGAATGCAAATGAAACCACATCCCACCCTCTCCAAAGGTATCACAATTGATCTTTTGAAAATGTACACTGTTTATATATATATATATATATATATATATATATATATATATATATATATATATATATATATATATATATATATATATATATATATATATATATATATATACATGTATATATATATTTTTTTTTAAGTCACCGCTTTTTTTTTTTCCAGATACGGCCGAAAATAAACGTCAATAATGTAGTATAGATTCACCCGGTCACAACATTAGGTACACCTACGTACACGCCTAGCTATTTTATAGCTAAGAAAATATATGATTTATAATTAATTATGATAATTTCGTGGAAATTCGTTCATCACAGTCATGTCCGGAACCAATTAACAGCGCTAAACGAAGGTCAACTGTATCAGTAACAGCTGGGACATGGAGAAAAGCAAGATTAAATAGACATGCTACTTCTTCCTACTCTATTTTGGACATGTTGAATAGTGTAATAGTAAACGTGTGACTTTCCTGGCTTAATGTGACTTCTCGAACATGTTCGAAATAAATAAAACTTTGGCAAAAATTAATCGAGAATCTGTACATAATGTAGATCACATAAATAACTGAATAAAGCAATTGTATTGAAATGTATCAACTAGGGTTGTACGGTATTAGTATAGTACCGCGATACTAATGAATCATATTCGGTACTATACCGCCTCTGAAAAGTACTGGTCCGCTACCCACCTCCCCCCCGCACCCCCGTCGTGTCATTGCTGGTTTACGAGCAGAGGAGCATGTTCCGCAGTGCACACACACGGAGTACTTATAAGCAGACACAGTGTGTAGACAGAAAAGGGAGAACGGATGCATTTTGGCTTAAAAACTAACGATAAAGGTGAAGTTATAACACTGAAACGCCCACCGGAAGAGGTGCTTTAAGACATTGCTAGTTAGCTAACGGCTAACGTCCATTCGCAGTCGGCAGTGTTTTAGCTACTTCTAAATCACTAATCCTCACCTCCATGGCGACAAATAAAGTATGTTTCTTACAAGTATCATCCCTGCAGGACGAGGAATAGCTAAACATGCTTCACTACACACCATAGCTCACCGGCATCAAAATGTAAACAAACGCCATTGGTGGATCTACACCTAACATCCACTGTAATGATACCAAGCACAGGAGCGTCTCTAGTCGATACTACTACGATTACGTCGATATTTTTTGGCATCACAACATCTTCTTTTGTTTAAAAAAAAATTTATATTATGTTTATAAACTCAGGAAATATGTCCCTGGACACATGAGGACTTTGAATATCACCAATGTATGATCTTGTAACTACTTGGTATCGGATTGATACCCAAATTTGTGGTATCATCCAAAACTAATGTAGTATCAAACAACAGAAGAATAAATAATTATTACATTTTAACAGAAGTGTAGATAGAACATGTTAAAAGACAAAATAAGCAGATATTAACAGTAAATGAACAAGTAGATTAATAATTCATTTTCTACCACTTGTCCTTAATAATTTTGACAAAATTATAGAATGGAAAATGACACAACATGTTACTGTAGACATCAGCAGTTAAATTAGGAGCCTTTGTTTGCTTACTTACTAATAAAAGACAAGTTGTCTAGTATGTTCACTATTTTTATTTAAAGACAAACTTGCAATAAGAAACATGTTTAATGTACCCTACGATTTGTTGTTAAAATAAAGCCAATAATGCAATTTTTTGTGGTCCCCTTTATTTACAAAAGTACCGAAAAGTATCGAAATAATTTTGGTACCGGTACCAAAATATTGGTATCGGGACAACACTACTATCAACTAATTAATCAATCCTTTCATTGAAACCTACTAAAACTGATACTTGTTTTTAACTGGGGTAGATCATGTATGAATTGCAATCCATCAAACAGGAATTATCCACACTTGACCTTAATGTCAGTGTGTCAGTATAATCAACTTGTACAATGCGTCATTAAGAGCACATAAGTTGAAGCCAAGGGGAGGACGGATGTCGATGGGGCGCATTGGATTAGAGGACGGAGAGGCTGAGACGCAGCGAGTGTCAGAGGGTCTAAGAGTGGAAGGAAGCTGTAGGGGGCAGATCACGTCTCGGTATGCTTCACAGAACCCGAGCACAGGGAGGCACAGGGAGCAGCACGTACACACCCACATTCACAGACATATGGAAATGACTTCCTATTAAAAAGTCATTGAGGTGGTAATAGTTAATATCGGCTGTCAAAGAAGTCAAGGCAATGGACGACACACACACACACTTGGGCACAGTATTCCGATTAATCAGCCATAATAAGGTTTAACTTTAATTCAAGGCTGTCGACCTAATTTCTGTTCATATTGTGTAAGGATGTGTGCACGCGCTGGCCTGTATGCTTGTACAGGGACTAATTTGATAAATAATAATATGTCTGGTCAGTATTTATGCTAATGTATTCATGACCCACCGGCAGGCATCATGTTTGTGTTTGTTAATTCGCTTAGCCACAGTGTGTGTGTGTGTGTGTGTGTGTGTGTGTGTGTGTGTGTGTGTGTGTGTGTGTGTGTTACTGTGGCAAATTCTGCTGAATTTCACTTGCATCCTGTGCGTACAATATAATGTGTGTGTTATAGAGCGGACTTTAGACATTTGCATGGCATTATCGCGTAATGTATTTGTGATAACACACAGTGTGTATATGATAATTTCCACTATGCTCCCCTAACATAGTTTTAATCATGTAAATATTGGAAGTTTTATGTAAATGTTAAGTTTTTATGTAAACATGCCAGAAAGTCTGTGTTATTGCCCAGGGCTAATGACTTAATGAATATGGTTTGCTGCCTAAGTGTAACGACTGAATGCAGTTTTATCAGAAGTGAATATTGCTTTTTAAACACTGTTAACACAAATACAGTGTTTAAAGTAATCCCTCCTTTATTGCTGATAACTGGTTGCTGGCCTGACCTTGGTAAAGGAATTTCCACGAAGTAGGAATTATTCATTATAAAATATACATGTCAACCTTCCAAATACTGTTTTTAACATTATGATAGCCCTCTAAGCATGAAATAACACCCTTTAGTCACTTTTACACTTACATGTTTAAAACCAATATAGTAATGCTGCTTGATGCTGAGCCAATCAGTGGGCACGATACTGAACAGCACGCTCTGACTGGCTTGGCCTCATCTAATGGCCAATATGACTGTAGTTCTGATATTTTTAGTTAATTTTGAAATGATTATGTTTGAAAATGCTTAATGTAGACCAAAAGCACATAGAATAAGCTTACTTTGAAGCATGATTTGGCAAGGAACGACTGTAAATAAATTCTAATAAAGTAGATATTTGTGATTGTTTATTTGCATGACGAGCTTCTCAGGGCTGTACAATTAATCCAATTTTAATTACCGTATTTTGTGGACCATAGTGCGCACCGGATTATAAAGCGCACTGCAGATAAGCGGGTCTATTCAGGTCTATTTCCATACAAAAGGCGCACCAGATTATAAGGCGCATTAAAAGGGTCATATTATGATTTTTTTTCCTACATTTAAAACACTTCCTTGTGGTCTACATAACATGTAATGGTGGTTCTCTTGTCAAAATATTGCATAGATTATGTTTCACAGACCATATTCAAGTCGCTTTCTGACTCTCTCACACTCTTCAGGATGTGAGCGGTCTTATTTAAGTGTCTCAACTTCGACAGCGTCTTCTCTCCGGCATCTTTGTTGTACTGGTAGTTTTAGCGCTTCCTTAGCATGTCTACTGACCAATATAAGTTCAAATGGATAGAAAATGGAAGGATGGATATAGTGTACCGTATTTTACAGCTAATATACTTTACGCACCAATATATTAGCAGCACCCACTAAATTTTAGGGGGGAAAAAAATATGTTTCCATATATTAGTCGTACCGGACTATAAGCCACAGATATATACATTGTCAAATGAGTTATTTACACAAAAAGAGTGTAAATGTTTATTTACATGCCTTAATTGTTTCGAAACAGTGTCTGTAACACGGCAGTAAAACGGCTGATCAAACACAATATAATCATTGCCATGGATCCACCAGCTGCAGAAGTCAGCTCTTCAATCAGCTAAACCGACTCAATAACTCCACGGTGACGTTTTGGTTTAGTTTACTGAAGAATTTGTGAAACTGAAACAATACACAGAGGATGCTGTTGTAAGTTAATTATACTAACACAGAACCTCGTAAACGTGTTAGCATATTAGCTAATGCTTACGACGCTAACGTCATTACATTATGATGGCACCTGCAAATATGCATGAAAACATCCCAACAGACATCACACACGGGTCCCTCTGGTAAGTATAAACAGTTTTATTTATACTCTAAGACTTACAAATTGAGTTAAAAAATGAAGAATCCATAGGAGTAGAAACGCTAAGGATGGCTAGAACACTGCACGGCACTGCACTTCTGGTTAAAAGCACTACCAGTAAATTGAAGGTCACAGCAGCACCTGCAGTGAGCGAACTCGTCCAAAAGATGGCGCAATAGCACATACAATAAAACACATTCTTAGTGTTTTTGCTCAGGGTTTTTTTTTTTTTTTACTAATTTTCTAATTCAATCAATCAAACTTTATTTATAATGCGCTTTTCATACATAGTTAAAAACAATACCTCGATGACCCGGACACCCCATTATCACATACGCATGCACGCACAGACACAAATACCAAACACACCCACACGTACACACATATGCAACTGTATGAACAAATTAATGCATGGCCGAGTACAGAGGAGACACGTGAGTACACACTATCACAGGAGCCATCTGCACCAGGAGGTCATCAGACCATGGCCACCAGAGCGCTGACACAAAAGCGCCCCCACAGCACGGCCGATAACCCCTGAGGCAGACGGCTCCCTTTGAGGAACGTTGGAAAGTAAAAATAATAAAACCTGTAAAATCGTAAGAGGCATGAGTAGAGATAAATGATAAAATACAAGTAAGACATATGAAGATAAAAAAAATTTAAATGATAATAAATCAATGAAAAAAATTATATTTATATATACGTTAAATATATAATAAATAAATAGAACTAAATACAATATTGCATAACTAATCCGTAACTGTACGTTACTTTAAATTAGAAATGGCAACAGTGGAGGACAAATTCCATACAACAAGAAGAAGCTTATTTAATTCGGCGCGGACTACAAGCAGATTTTCAGGACTTATCAGATCCAAAATACACATCAGCAGGTACCAATAGGTAAGAAAAGCTGGCTTTGCAAAAAATTGCGAAACATACAACCAGATAATATGTCTCCTAAAAGGTGCCATTTTGACGTCCTTGTACACACCGAGGGCCGTCGTATGGGGGGAACAGTGATGACAATACAGCCTGCTAGGGCCCACACATAGCCCCCAGTATCCCCTATGACAAAATGATTATACACACACTGAACTAAGACATAGTCATACAAATCAATCTGAATTAAAACAAAGACAAAGGTCATACAATGTTATAATTGTAATCATTCCAATAACACCCTTGGACCTTTCTGAAAAAATGGTTTGGTCCACACTAAGGTTGTCCCGATACCAATATTTTGGTACTGGTTCTGGTACCAAAATGTATTTTGATACTTTTGATACTTTCTTAAAAAGAAAAGGGACCACAACAAATGGCATTATTGGCTTTATTTTAACAAAAAAAATCATACGGTACATAAAACATAAGTTTTCTATTGCAATAAAAGAACAATTTTGGCATTAGATAAAAATAGTGAACATACTAGACAGCTTGTCTTTTAGTAGTAAGTGAGCAAACAAAGGCTCCTAATTTAGCTGCTGACATATGCAGTAACATATTGTGTAATTTCTCATTCTATTATTTAGTCAAAATTATGAGCGGCAAGCAGTAGAAAATTGATTATTAAATTAGTTGTTCATTTACTGTTAATATCTGCTCATTTGTTTTAACATGTTCTATCTACACTTCTGTTAAAATGTAATAAACACATATTCTTCTGATGTTTGGATGTTTTACATAAGTTTTGGATGATACCACAAATGTGTGTATCGATCCAATATCAAGTAGTTACAGTATCATACATTAGTCACAATTAAAGTTCTCCTGTGTCCGGGGATGTATTTCCTGAGTTTGTAAATATAATAAAAATTGAAAAAAGGAAAATAAATCCTGTGATAATAAAACAAATATTGATGTAATCATTGTAGTATCGAATAGATACGGCTCTTGTACTTGGTATCGTTACAATCAATATCTGTGTAGACCCACCCCTTTGTTTACATTCATGAGAGCTAGATTTTTGTTCAAATAAAGTCAATAATGCCATTTTTGTGGTCCCCTTTATTTTAAAAAAGTTTCAAAATACATTTTGGTATCTCTACCAAAATATTGGTATCGGGACAACCCGAGTTTGTAGATATATTTGAGCTAATTTAATTTCCTTTACTTACATCCTATGTGTATTTAACTTTTATTCCCATGTCGCATGACAAATTATTTGTATGTAATATTGGCTGCATTTCTGATAGTTGTTTGTGTGCCATGTCGTTACAGACCACAGCAAACGTGACTCAGCTAGCAAAGATTGTAATAAAACCATTAGAAGAAGTGTTGTTTCTTTTAACTTGGACACATCTATGCCTTCGGCCAGTAACTTCCAGGAGTTATCTCACCCTCTGAGAAGCCTCCATTTTACTAATATTTTCCAATGCTGTAAAAATGTGTAGATTAAATATTACAATTTCAACATTTCTGTCAACAAAGATTTGTGTCAGCCTGCGACAGACAGACATTTTGATAGTAGGCTAGTATATCTAATAATATAGACACTTACATCACGTGTTGCCTTTATTACAACATTTATATTAGGCTTTTAATTTTTTGCAGCTCCAGACATGTTTTTTTTTTGTTTTTTTGGGCAATATGGCTCTTTCAACATTTGCCCTAGTCTGTGGGTCGGCAACCCAAAATGTTGAAAGAGTCATATTGGACCACAAATACAAAAAAGTAATCTGTCTGTAGCCGCAAAAATTAAATGACTTATATGAGTGTTATAATGATGGCAACACATGATGCAAGTAGCTAATTAGCTATATTAGCCTACAATCAAGATGACTATGTGTCGCAGGCTGACGCAAATCTTCGTTGACAGAAATGTTAAAATGTAATATTCATTCTACACATTTTTACAACATTGGAAAACATTATTAAAACTAGTCTGTCTTAGAATGCCAAAAGTATAGATGTGTGTGTCCAAGTTAAAGGAAAAACAGGCTGTCTTCTTCTAAGCGATTTATTACAATATTTGCAAGCTGGGTAACGTTTGCTGTGGTCTGGAACAACATGGCACACAAACAACTATCACAAATGCAGCCAATATTAAATACAGATAATGTGTCATGAAACATGGAAAAATAAACAAATACACAGGGGACATAAATAAATGAAATTAAATATACCTACAAACAAGGCATAATGATGCAATATGTACATACAGCTCGCCTAAATAGCATGTTAGCATCGATTAGCTTGCAGTCATGCAGTGACCAGATATGCCTGGTTCGCACTCCAACAAGTCAATAACATCATCAAAGCTCACCTTTGTGCATTCACGCACAGTATAAAACGTTTGGTGGACAAAATGAGACCAAGAAGGAGTGGCATAAAACACGTTTTTCTGTGACAGCGTCGGAGAAAGTTGTACATGTAAACAAACTGTTGAGTCACAGTCCACACAACGGTGAGTTCAAGGGCCGCTGAAATTAGTAGGACAAAAAGGCGCTCGCCAAATACTCTCATCAGTGAAGCATAAACACAAACCTATTAAAGAGTGGGCTTTTTAACAATTAAGAAGGTTTGTGTCGTGTTTGTGCTCCTACAGAAACCATATTGCAACAAAAAACATATTTTTCACCCCATTTTTTTTTTCCGAAAAAGCTCCATAGAGCCACCAGGGCGCTGCTAAAGAGCCGCATGTGGCTCTAGAGCCGCGGGTTGCTGACCCCCGGAGAAGGGAGACTAAAAGGTAAGGAGAAAGTGGGTGGGCAAACTTACAAACACACCATCTCATCAGCAAGGGAGAGTTTTGCCCTAACCGACACACGCAACAGGGGGTCAGAAGGAATCAAAGCGCTGGGTTTTCTCCGGCATGACAGCTGCGAGGAGAGGCCATCTTGTCAGGCAGAAACACTCAACAGCTTCTTCAGCTGAAAACTGAAGTGACATTTACTGGTGCTGGAGAGCAAGTCAAACATGACAGCACGGTTACAAATGCATAAACAAGCAAAATTACGCTACACTGCAGAATACACAAGTCCAGCACAACATATTCAGGACTAGAATAGCACTTACAAGGTTGGCATTTTGCACCAGTTTGAACCGACTAATAATCCCTGTTTAAATGACAACATTTAGATTTTAGAAAGCAGATCTGCAACCTAAACTAATATTTTATTCATCGTCGTATATTTTTCAAGTTACAAAACTGTGTGCTGGATATTTTTCCATGATGAAATGTAAGAGTTAAAAGGGTTGTTTGTAATCTTTACGCAGATGCCTAGAGGCGCCAATTTTTTTACGTGTTTTTAAGCATTATAACATGTCCTCTCGCAGCTTTTCGTACATAATGACGTGCCATGAACACGAGCCCGCACATCAGCTATGTGTGCTTTTCGCTAACGTTAGCTATCATTAAATGTATAGACTGTTGTAACGGCAACATGTCTGTCAATTGTTATTTGCCAGTCAAATTTCTCAGGCCACCGAGCAATTTTTATTCAATATAATTATTAATTGAGAAAAATTATAATTTTAAAAACTTTTTTTTTAAAAACACTAACAGTAACATAAGCGATAGAGTTCTTATTACATTTATTTTTGTAAGGCTGTCACAAATAACGAATTAGCTTGTGATTAATCACAAAAAATTATCGCATTATTCGTGTATGAAGACAGATTAATCAGGTCATTTATTTTGAAAGGTGGTGCATGTTGTTATACGGTCAGTGATCAGGTCATTGCATACGCCAGTGCAAAAATGAATGAAGAAACTCCAACTGATAAGCTCACTGGCAAATTTCACTTCAAAGTACACCCTGAAGGTGCTTTAGATAAAACTTACCAATTTTTTTGCAAATACATAATGTGCATTTCGGGCTGCAAACATAGTTTATTTTAGTAATTGAATAATCTGTTGATTAGTTTGTTCCATTAATCGAGAAATCGGATTACACATTTCATAGCCTCAATACATAGTAGTTTAAATAAACATATTTTCTCTGCTTAACCATAACCTTCATTCTTTTTTTCCAATAAATGCACATCGTCAACATTGAAACTGCATTTGTGTGCAACATTTAAAGAAATGTAAATAAAAGCTCCACTACACAGATCACGGACCCACACACCACTGCTCTCATGTGCGTTATAATACACTCATTAAACGATTCATTGAAGTAACAGAATATACATCTTTATCGAAATATTAATCGGCAAGGCGAAGTTGGTAGAGTGGCTGTGCCAGCAATCGGAGTGTTGCTGGTTACTGGGCTTCAATTCCCACCTTCTACCTTCCTAGTCACGTCCGTTGTGTCCTTGGGCAAGACACTTCACCCTTTGCCTCTGATGGCTGCTGGTTAGCGCCTTGCATGGCAGCTCCTGCCATCAGTGTGTGAATGTGTGTGTGAATGGGTAAATGTGGAAATACTATCAAAGCGCTTTGAGTACCTTGAAGGTAGAAAAGCGCTATACAAGTACAACCTATTTATCATTTATCATTATTTAATCGATAAATTGCAGCGCTACGTACATTTCCGTAAAACATTAAAAAAAAAGGTTTATGTATGACATTCTGACAATTGCTTTGCATCAAAATACTTAGGTCCATTTTCAAGTTAAAATTAAAGTACCGATGATTGTAACACAAACACTTGATGTGACAAAATTTGTCCTCTGCATCCTTGTTCACTTCTGGGAAGTGAGGGGAGCAGTGAGCAGCAGCGATGGCCCCGCCGGGAATTTTTTTTTGATGATTTAACCCCCAATTCCAACCCTTGAAGCTGAATGCCAAGCAGGAAGGTAATGGGTCCCATTTTTATAGTCTTTGGTATGTTTAGGCCGGGGTTTGAACTCACAACCTACCGATCTCAGGGCGGACACTCTAACCACTAGGCCACTGAGTAGGTCAAAGCTAATTTTAAATCATGCAATTAAGTTTAATTAAAAAATCCCAAGTGTGATTAATTAGATTTCAAAACTTCATTGTTTGACACCACCATTGTTTTAGTTAAAATCAGTCACTTTAAGCAAGTTACAAACAGCCCCTTCAAACAGAAGCGATGTTAGGTATAATGTACTGTACCTTTATAGGCCTAAACAGGACATTCTTAAATCATTTGTGCAAATCTGCTGCCATACATGACAAAAAATGCATTCCTCACAAAACGCACACGTACACAATCTTTAACAGAGGCAGTCCAGACAGACACAGTTTCATGTCCTGACATGCACCAACATGTTCTGACATGCACTAACATGTCCTGACAGGCACCCAGCCTGAAAGTCCATGAGAGTTTATAAAGGCATGACATATTTTTAATCTCTATGTGTTTTTACCCAATACATTAAATACAGATACTAATATGTATTTATAGATTTAACTCTTTTATTTATTAATTTTACTATCATAATATGGCATGAGTTTCTTTCCATTGGTGGTGTGATGTAACAGCCAGCTTCGCCCATATTGTAAATAAAAGTTGTTGTATTTAACGTAAAGTGACATGGCAATATCATCACTGAATGATCCATATGTCACAGAAACGTAGCATATTCAATTATAAAAGTAAAAAATATATAAAAAAATCAATGTTGTATTAAACTTTATGCTTAAAAATGGCGATATCAATACAAAATGCCAACTCAAAAATAAATACTATTCACATTTCTTTGGCAGTTTATTTGTTTTTTAAGTAAGTAATGTATCCGATTTTTGTAAATATTACTGCAGACAAGCAAATAGATGTGTAAACATCTAGTTGGTAAAGTAATACATTTTTTAAAAACATTTATTTGAGATATTTATTTAGGCTTATGTAAATTTCTACTTTTGCAATGTTTGTACATATTTGTGTGATAGGCTTTTAGTTTGACTTGTCATTGTAAACTGACAAAGATAGAAAAGCGCAATTGCTATTTTTCTTAATTTTTTTCAGTTGCACATCTTTGCCAATAATTGTTTAAACAAAGTCAAGGTGTAAAAGAAAACGTTTCTTGATGTTAATTTGCCTATGTAAATAGTAGATGGTTTATTTTCGCTGTCAAGGACAGCAAAGCCATGTGCCACCGGAAGCTTAGAAAGTGAGCAATTGAGTTTAAAAGAGTGGAGTGGAACATTTCCTGGAGGACTTGCTCAATAGTTCCTCGCATTTTCAAACATTTCTTTGCGCAAGTATTAATGCGTGTGCATGAGCTGTCGCCCCGGTAGCCCATTTGTGTCACCCACCACTAGGCGCTTGGGGGCTCTGGCCATGGGTGGCCCGTTATGTGAGAACTGGTCCCTGCAGGGGGTGTGAAAAAAAAACTCCAGATGATATCAAAATATAAATCATGGGGAGGACACACAAAAACAAGCAAGGATGCACACACACACACACACACACACACACACACACACACACACACACACACACACACACACACACACACACACACACACACACACACACACACACACACTCAGACACCCCCTGAGACCAAAGTCATTTCTATAAAATGCTTGAAGACATATGTAAACATGACACATTATCAACTATGCACATAAAACAAATACAAAATACTAAAAATTCCACAGAGGCCCATCTACTTAAATACATCACTTACATAACACAATAATCTCATATCATAAATGAAACATTTATTTAACTTGTGAAATGCTGTGCCTACAATACCAAGTCCTATTTTTAAATGGATTGTATTGACTTGTCTTGGCAGTTTCCTGTCGCCGTATTCTTAACTTGTGGATTGTCAAGTGTTTTGACAGATGAAGACTGCATCGAACATTAAACCTTCAGGCTCACATGTTATTTATAATCGTGGTGATATGCAAGTGAGCTATACAGATGTCTGCTTTTACTTAAGTACATGCAGCTGTACAGTAACATTGGCTCAGAACCCTAACATAATACGAAGATATTTTATTTAAAGGACTGGAATCTTGTGTTAATGCTTTTGGTTAACAACTTGAAGAGTCAACATTGCTTATAAATGAGATTTTGTTTTTTTATTTCATGTCCAGCTTGGCTTTTTGATCCACTGATTGGTAGAAAAGAAGTCTACTCTGTAATATTGTTATGCCCCAAGCCATAGTCTCTATAGTGTTGTTAAGCACTGGTAAACAATAAGACAGAACATCTAAATTATTATTATTAAATTATTTTGGCCGTGTGCAACTAAGATAGGCTCCAGCACCCCCCGCGACCCCGTAAGGGACAAGCGGTAAAAAATTAATGGATGGATATAGTGTACCATATTTTACGGCTGATATACTTTACGCACCAGTATAATAGCCGCACTCACAAAATTTTAGGGGAAAAAAATATTTTTCCATATACTAGCCGTACCGGACTATAAGCCACAGATATATACGTTGTCAAATGAGTTATTTACACAAAAAGAGTGTAAATGTTTATTTACATGCCTTAATTGTTTCCAAACAGTGTCTGTAACACGGCAGTAAAACGGCTGATCAAACACAATATAATCATTGCCATGGATCCACTAGCTGCAGAAGTCAGCTCTTCAATCAGCTAAACTGACTCAATAACTCCACGGTGACGTTTTGGTAAGTTTACTGAAGAATTTGTCAAACTGAAACAATACAAAGAGAATGCCGTTGTAAGCTAATAACACTAACACAGAACCTCGTAAACGTGTTAGCATATTAGCTAATGCTTACGACGCTAACGTCATTACATTATGATGGCACCTGCAAATATGCATGAAAACATCCCAACAGACATCACACACGGGCCACTCTAGTAAGTATAATCAGTTTTATTTATACTCTAAGACTTACAAATTGAGTTAAAAAATGAAGAATCCATAGGAGTAGAAACGCTAAGGATGGCTAGAACACTGCATGGCACTGCACTTCTGGTTAAAAGCACTACCAGTAAATTGAAGGTCACAGCAGCACCTGTAGTGAACGAACTTGTCCAAAAGATGGCGCAATAGCACATCAATAAAACACATTCTCAGTGTTTTTGCTTCGGTTTTTTTTTTTTACCATTTGTCTTATTCAATCAATCAAACTTTATTTATAATGCGCTTTTCATACATAGTTAAAAACAATACCCCGATGACCCGGACACCCCATTATCACATACGCATGCACGCACGGACACAAATAACAAACAAAAACACACACACAGACACACATGCAACTTTCTGAACAAATTAATGCATGGGCGAGTACAGAGGAGACATGTGAGTACACACTATCACAGGAGCCATCTGCACCAGGAGGTCATCAGACCATGGCCACCAGGGCACTGACACAAAAGCGCCCCCACAGCACGGCCGATAACCCCTGAGGCAGATGGTTCCCTTTGAGGAACGTTGGAAAGTAAAAATAATAAAACCTGTAAAATAGTAAGAAGCATGAGTAGAGATAAATGATAAAATACAAGTAAGACATATGAAGACAAAACAATTAAAATAATAATAAATACATAACAAATTTAAATAAAATGAATATATGTTAAACATATAATAACTAAATAGAAGTAAATACAATATTGCATAACTAATGAGATAAAAAGTGAAGTACGAATGACTACAATAAAATTTATAAATATTAGGTAAAAGTCAAATCAAAAAGGTGGGTCTTAAGGCTGCTCTTAAAAACATGGAGCGCTCTCCCTAGCCCTGAGGTCCTTCGGCCTGCTGTTCCATAGACGGGGGCCAAAATAGTGGAAAGATGCCATCCCGTGACTTTGTGTCCTGACTTTTGGCATAATTAAGAAATGAGTGCCGGAGGATCTCAGGGCCCATGAAGGTTCTTAGGGTTAAAGCAAATCTGAAAGATAAGAAGGTCCAATACCATAAAAACATATAAACCATAAGAAGAACCTTAAAACTGATCCTGAAACGGACAGAGAGCCAATGCAGAGATTTTAAAACTGGTGTAATGTGAGCCCACCTTTTGGTCTTTGTCAGGACACGTCCCGCTAAATTTTTGAAGTAATTGCAAAGGTGTAATAACCTTTTTAGGAAGACCAGAAAGCAGGTCGTTACAATAATCTATATGACTTGTAATAATAGCATGCATGTGTTATTGCCGCCAGCAAAGAAAAATCCATGAATTAGTCGTTCTGTTTTATAAGCCGCAAGGTTCAAAATCTAAAAAAAAATTAGCGGCTTATAGTCTGGAATTTACGGTAATAACAATATGCATCTCTTGCAGACTGTACACAGCTAGCAGTTCATTGTTTTGAGCGATGTCAACTGCATGTTTTTAGGAGTAATGAAAATAATAGTTGTAAAATAATGACAAATAATGACATATACGTCACAAGCTACTCAAATTCTAAACGGCTTGTTCAGAGCAAGTATGACAAAAGGTAAGATTTTTGTTATCAATATCTCAGACACACCTCCGTAGTTTGATTTATAATTTCCGGGACTTATGGGGATCCTAACTACACAAAAATAGGCACCAACAGGTAAGAAGGTAGTTTTGCATGATAAGACCCTTTTAAAATGTAATGAACACTGTTATTCCGATAATTGGATAATACATCGATCCATTACCAAGTAGTTACAGGGGCAGTTTTGGTCATACCAATGCTGATACAGATGCTTACAATTTTAGATATAATTTTATGATTCGTTTTTTGATCAGAGTTGTAATCAAACAGAAACACAGGATGGTGGTGTACCGATAAATTTTATATTTAAATTGTGTCATACTATTGGCTCTGATTAAAATTATTATTTTTTTGCATCTAAAGTCACTCTGTTTTTTATTTCTTGAGTTTGTAAACAATAACAAAAACAGCAAAAGATTTTGTGATTTAAAAATATATATAAATCTAATCACTGCAGTATCGGCCATATACTGATTCTATACTTGGTATCGTTACTGTTTATATTTGTATCGATCCTACCACCTCTGTTTACATTTAAAGGCCTACTGAAATGATTTTTTTTTATTTAAACGGGAATAGCAGATCCATTCTGTGTCATACCTGATCATTTCGCGATATTGCCATATTTTTGCTGAAAGGATTTAGTAGAGAAAATCGACGATAAAGTTCGCAAATTTTGCTCGCTGATAAAAAAAGCCTTGCCTGTACCGGAAGTAGCGTGACGTCACAAGCGGTAGTGCTGCTCACAATTCCCGTTGTTTACAATGGAGTGAGAGAGATTCGGACCGAGAAAGTGACGATTACACCATTAATTTGAGCGAGGATGAAAGATTCGTAGATGAGAAACGTTACAGTGAAGGACTTGAAAGGCAGTGATGGACGTATCTTTTTTCGCTCTGACCGTAACTTAGGTACAAGCTGGCTCATTGGATTCCACACTCTCTCCTTTTTCTGTTGTGTATCACAGATTTGTATTTTAAACCATTTTAGATACTATATCCTCTTGAAAATGAGAGTCGAGAACGCGAAATGGACATTCACAGTGACTGAACATGTAAATACACGATTAATAATTCAGCTTTGCGAAGCTAAAAAAATAGAAGCTAACCTAGCTACGTAGCCAACTTGATAGCAGCAGTCTCAAATGCAGATAGAAACTACATTTAAAAAAAACCTGACTGGATGGATAGACAGAAGATCAATAATACTATTAAACCATGAACATGTAAATACACGATTAATAATATTCCGCTTGGCGAAGCTAAAAAAACAGAAGCTAACCTAGCAACGTAGCCAACGCGATAGCGCCAGTCTCAAATGCAGATAGAAACTAAATTAAAAAAAACCCTGACTGGATGGATAGACAGAAGATCAATAATAATATTAAACCATGAACATGTAAATACACGATTAATAATATTCAGCTTGGCGAAGCTAAAAAAACAGAAGCTAACCTAGCTGCGTAGCTAACTTAGATGCGGCGGCGGGCGTTGTACGCTTTTGACGACACCCCGGCCGCCATCAGAGTCGGCAAGAAACATATATTTCCCCAAAGTTACGTACGTCACATGCACATATCGAAACACACGTACGGGCAATCGATCAAATGTTTGGAAGCCAAAGCTAGACTCACCGTAGTGCGTCTGCTATCCTGCTCAAAACACAACACAACCTCCTGGTGTTGGTGTTGCTGTAGTCCGCTGCTCCACCGGCTCCAACTTTCTTATTTGCAGTCTCCAGTGTCCATTAAACAAATTGCTCAATCGCTTTATTAACAAGCGGTAACTGGTTGTAGTTCAAAAAGTAACGCACACACATACACGAGCTGCTGTTAGCCAAAAGTCACGCTCACACACACTCAAGTTCGCCGCCAACTCACTCGCGCATGCGCGTTCCCCAAACCCTTAAAAAAAAAATTCACTAATGCAAATATCACGGATATTACAGTATTGTACTTAGCCGCTAAGACACCGATCGATCCCACCTACAACGTTCTTCTTTGCAGTCTTCATTGTTCATTAAACAAATTGCAAAAGATTCACCAACACAGATGTCCAGAATACTGTGGAATTTTGTCAAAGAAAACAAGAGGCTTTTCTATCGGGTCCGATGGGGTCCAACCACTTCCGTTGCTTTTGTGACGTCACGCGCATAAATCATATCCAAAGGAGTTTTACAACCGGAAGTGTGGCGGGAATTTTAAAATTGCACTTTATAAGTTAACCCGGCTGTATTGGCATGTGTTGCAATGTTAAGGTTTCATCATTGATATTTAAACTATCAGACTGCGTGGTTGGTAGTAGTGGGTTTCAGTAGGCCTTTAACCTGCGAGACACAGCTAGACTGTGTCATCAACATGCATCATCACAGTGGTGTGCCGTCAGGGCCAGCAAGGCCTTCTCTGCTGGCCTAACATAACCAGAAATCATGATCATGATTAAAGATAAAAGTAATTTTTTATTTACTTTCCCTAAATATCTACAAGTATTCATATTCTCTTCATGTCATATTATGCTCCTTCCAGCGCTGTTGTTTTTAGTTTATAGAGTTTTTATCCAATCAGAATCCAGCTAGCTTATGTTGCCTGCTGTACCAAATCTGCCAGAAGCCTTCAAATTCAGCAATGCTGGCGTCCGTGCACTGTAAGTGAACGGGGACATACAGTGACAGACAGTTGCGATAGCCAATCAGATCACGCGTTGTTGTCAGTAAGGTCTTCTAGATGGCCTAAGGCAGATATATAGTGATGTTATGAGCCAGGTAACATAAGAACTGCATTACCCAGCATGCCACAGTAGTGAAGAGCATGCACAGTAGCCCCGTTTAGGTTGTTGAATGTAGACATGCCGGCAGCGAGATGTTATCGATGAGCATGCTAAGGAGTAAACTTTAAGAACTCAGCCAACACGCCTTGTCTTATGATTAGACAAGACAACACATATATTTGCAAGGCCATTTTCAAGAAGGATATTTAAAGAGAAACTACATCTTGTGAGACCATCCCGGCCAACCCCGGAAGCTAGCTCAGCTGTCGATGGAATGTGAGTTCAGATATTTTATTTTTTCACGTTTAAAATGTTTTTGGAAATTTTAATTTTGACAGTACCACATAAGATATGTTTTAATTGCTGATGCGGGTTTATTGATTTGTAAATGCGCCAGAAAATAACCTGTTTTGTACAATGCACAGTAGTGCGTAAATGTGTTTCTTTATAGTATTTCTCCAGCATTGGTCATGTGGTGACATAAATGATGGTATTTTGAGAGGTAATTATTGAAGTCGGACATCACTGAAGGCCTAGGTGGGAAACGCACGGGCCACCACTGCATTATCATGATAAAACGATAGTACTAAAAATGATATCGTCAGCCAAATTGATATCATTTAGGCAAGGGAAGGCAGCACGGTGGAAGAGGGGTTAGTGCGTCTGCCTCACAATACGAAGGTCCTGGGTTTGATCCTGCGCTCGGGATCTTTCTTTGTGGAGTTTGCATGTTCTCCCCGTGACTGCGTGGGTTCCCTACGGGTACTCCGGCTTCCTCCCACCTCCAAAGACATGCACCTGGGGATAGGTTGATTGGCAACACTAAATTGGCCCTAGTGTGTGAATGTGAGTGTGAATGTTGTCTATCTATCTGTGTTGGCCTTGCGATGAGGTGGCGACTTGTCCAGGGTGTACCCCGCTTTCTGCCCGATTGTAGCTGAGAAAGGCTCCAGCACCCCCCGTGACCCCAAAAGGGATAAGCGGTAGAAAATGGATGAACGGATGGATAGGCACGGGAAGGAAAGTTTATTTGTAAAGCACAATTTGTGCACAAGGCAATTCAGCATATTTATATTGTACATTGTCTATAAAGTGCAACCCAGGTTGCCATACAGAACACCTCTGATTCCTTGCACTTGCTATAAAACCATTGAAGCACACTACCTGAAACTCAAAAAGGAAACACTATATATTATCATCATCATCGTGCGTCTGGGTTTCCCCTATTCATGCCATAGTATGGGAATTGCTGATGGTGTATGCGCCCGGTGGAATGTACTGATCTTTTTCAAAAGTACTGTTTTTCTCTCTCCATATCAATGCAGATAAGCCAATCGTGGCAGAGCATCAGACGTTTAAGACAACGATCACACAATGTTCACTTCTTGATCAGAGACTGCTGGCAGTGCAAGCAATGGTGTGATTAGAACCAAAATAGAAAATATGAAGATGCTAAAGAGACTGGGGTGGATAGAGAATGAGGGAGGATCAAAAGGGGAGACGGTAATGACCGAGTGCAGGGGAGCAAAATGAAAAACAAAACTCATGGGGTTTGAAGCATCACTGAGAGTGGTGTGGGAGTGAAGTGATGGAATGGATTTAGGCAGTGAAAGAGACAAACAACAGAACCAAAGAGAGACAGTTGCATAATATCTCAATCGAGGGGGAACAAAAACATTATATGGATTCCTGTGTGTCACAAACACTTCTCGTGAAAGTGTCGCCATGGAACGGTGCACTTTTGAAGGGGAATTGCACTTTTTGGGGAATTTTGCCTATCGTTCAGAATCAATATGAGAGACAAGAACGCACACGTCCTTTTTGGGGGGATTTTAAAAATGATTAAAAAACTAGATAATAGAAATACAAAAACAAGATACTTAACGTTTGAACTGGAAAACGTTATTTTTTGCAAATATTAGCTCATTTGGAATTGGATGCCTGCCGCATGTTTCAAAAAAGCGGCAAAGTGGCAAAAAAGACTGAGAAAGTTGAGGAATGCTCATCAAACACTTATTTGCAACATCCCACAGGTGAACAGGCTAATTGGGAAAAGGTGGGTGCCATGATTGGGTATAAAAGCAGGTTCCATGAAATGCTCAGTCATTCACAAACAAGGATGGTGTGAGGGTCACCACTTTGTGAACAAATGCGTGAGCAAATTGTCGAACAGTTTAAGAACAACATTTCTCATTGAGCTATTGCAAGGAATTTAGGAATTTCACCATCTACGATCCGTAATATCATCAACAGGTTCAGAGAATCTGGAGGAATCGCTTGCAGGTAAGCGAAGGCCGAAAACCAACATTGAATGCCAGTGACCTTCAATCCTTCAGGCGGTGCTGCGTCAAAAACAGACATCTGTGTGTAAAAGAAATCACCACATGGGCCCAGGAACACTTCAGAAACCCACTGTCAGTAACTACAGTTTGTCGCTACATCTGTAAGTGCAAGTTAAAACTCTACTATGCAAAGCAAAAGCCATTTATCAACAACACCCAGAAACACCGTCGGCTTTGCTGGGCCCGAGCTCATCTAAGATGGACTGATGCAAAGTGGAAAAGTGTTCTGTGGTCTGACAAGTCCACATTTCAAATTGTTTTTGGAAACTGTGGACGTTGTGCCCTCCGGACCAAAGAGGAAAAAAAACATCCGGACTGTTATAGGCGCAAAGTCCAAAAGCCAGCATCTGTGATGGTATGTGGGTGTATTACTGGCCAAGACATGGGTAGTTTACACATCTGTGAAGGCACCATTAATGCTGAAAGGTACATACAGGTTTTGGAGCAACATATGTTGCCATCCAAGCAACGTTACCATGGACGCCCCTGCTTATTTCAGCAAGACAATGCCAAGCCACATTCTGCATGTGTTACAACAGCGTGGCTTCTTAGTAAAAGAGTGCGGGTACTAGACTGGCCTGCCTGTAGTCCAGACCTGTCTCCCATTGAAAATGTGTGGCACATTATGAAGTGTAAAATACCACAAGGGAGACCCCGGACTTAAGCTCTACATCAAGCAAGAATGGGAAATAATTCCACCTGAAAAGCTTCAACAATTGGTCTCCTCAGTTCCCAAAGGTTTACTGAGTGTTGTTAAAAGGAAAGGCCATGTAACACAGTGGTAAAAATGGCCTGTGCCAACTTTTTTGCAATGTGTTGCTGCCATTAAATTCTAAGTTAATGATTATTTGCAAAAAAAACACGTTTCTCAGTTCGAACATTAAATATATTGTCTTTGCAGTACATTAAATTGAATATAATTTGAAAAGGATTTGCAAATCATTGTATTCTGTTTTTATTTACGATTTATATAATGTGCCAACTTCACTGGTTTTGGGTTTTGTACGTTGACAGTAGTTTCTGACAATTTACAATACTACGCGCTAATTCTCGTGGGAAATGTGGTCTTCTTTCAGGCAAAACACTACCGCTTTGGTCCGCTAAAAGCAACCAAAACAGAAAGTTCTTAAATGGGGCTTTAAGAAGCCAACAGTATTATCCAAAATATTTACTCTACTACTCAACAGGTCCTATACAGCAGGGGTCCTCAATTACATTAGTCCAAGGGCCAGAGTTTTTCTTAGCAGAAACTGAAAGAGCATGTATCATGAAAAAATTTAATATTACAGTACCGTAATTGAATCTTATCTTACTACATTGTTTACCACACCAGATTTAGTAAGCAACTACAGAAAACTGCAATAAACTCACCACCTACTCACACGGGGTTAAGTTAGCAAGCAGCTGTCAAACATCAGCTGATCTTCACCCCATTCTGCAAATTATTGTTTTAATCGCTTTAAAAGGAGAAATTGATTGACAGGATATAGTCCACTAATAAAGAAAGATTTGGAAAAATGACACAGGAGCCTTTTGTTGGCAGGAATGCTTTGTTAATGAGTCCAACATACTGTACTCAGCCGAACTATACTGTGAGAACAACTAAATAATATTGCTTTTTTTCCTGAACTGAATAACTTTTGGAGAAAACTAAGAGGGAGAAATGTGCCACACGGCAGAAATCTCAGGTATCAATCAGGATTGCGCTGGGTGACACACGGCCAAATGGCTGAAAGGGTTCAGACACCGGTTTGTGTAGATTAAACAGCCCAATTAATCTCTCCTTCTTCAGCCTGCCAAACTCCAGGTCTCGACTTCAAAGCACACACAAAGTTGAGGACTTGAGCCATTTGTACATTTTTTCCACTGATGTGTGACTCAATGGGGCTTATGGAAACAACCTTGTAGTGGTGTAGTCTCTTATCTTCAATAGTAGAGTGACTGGCTGCGAACCAGTCAGGGCAGAGTGCAAAAGATTCCCTTTGTTGCCGCAGGACATAAAACCATATACAGTAAAAAAAAAAAGAGAAAAAAAAGAAGATGAACAAAAAAAATCCAAGTTCTAGATTAAATTACATCAGCGATCTTGTGACATGAAGGGGGGGAAATGGTGACAGAATGTATGAAAGTGCTGGGAAGAAGGCCATGCTGGCAAAGAGGAACATGACAGGTAAAAGGATGAGAGGAAAATCATTTGGGATGTGAAATAGAGGTATTTATTAAAGAGTCCAATATAGTAGATGGAACACTTCATAGATATTTATTCTGAGGCAAAATATAAAGTTTATTGAACATACTATACAACTTATCACGTGGATACTGATGAGGAGACAAACTGAATCTGACTCACATTTCATCATCTTCTCTTTTTAATAAAAATCTGATGCAAGCATGTGGAATATTTTCATCTCCTTTCTTGTCTTTCATCCATTCAAAAACATTAGGAGCTTTAACAGTTATTTTTACATTAAAGCGCAATCATAACAGATATTTATGGGTCTATCAGAACAAAGAAAGTGGCATGTTTTACTTTTTAATCCATTGGGGGTTTTAACTGACAATAAGAGGAATAACTTAGAGGAAGTCGGTATCATAAACAAGAGCGGTGGCGTGTTAAACAGCTTGAAAAAGGAAACACACACACAAACAAACACACACACACACACACATACACACACACACAGCAGCGTTATCATAGGGGAAAGCCAAATGTGAGTCAGAGGATTGAGAGGAGTTAAACATTTTAACAGGCCAAACCGATTCTTGGTACATACATGCGTGTGTGTGTGTGTGTGTGCGTGTGTGCGTGTATGTGTGTGTGTTTGCATGAAGCCTTACAGACAATAACTTCAAGCAGGCTGAGCACATGTCCTTAGCCTAAATCTAAGTGTTGTACTGCCACCTTTTGACTGAATGTGCCACTGCTCTCCCCTCCCCCTAGATCACTCACACTGAAAATACAGTCTTTATTCAAGAAAATGGGGGAAAACGAGAGTGGCAGCAGGGCCAAAAAGCAAGAAATATAAATAAAATTATGTAAAAGAAGGGAGAATGTTGAGGAATATTGATTAAGGGAGAAGAACAGTGCATTTTCAGGACTTGTTTTTCAAGAAATACATGTTCTATGACACAAATCAAGTTTATCCCAGTGGTGGGGTTTCACAGCCAGTTACATCGACTGTATATACGTGTGACGTAATGTAGCCCAAAAAGAAAGGATAGAAGGAAAAGGTGTGGACACAAGTTCACAGAGGACAGAGCAGATGGTGTCTCCTCCACTCACAACAGCATTCACACACACACACACACACACACACACACACACACACACACACACTGGTGACATAGTACCATGCCAGGTGTGCAGTTGGTGGCCACAGTCTGGCATTGAGTGGAGTTGTGTACATGTAGGAGAGTGTGTGTTGTCTCCATCCCTTGCTCTCTTTGTGTGAAAAGGGCCCCCTATTCACTGCACTCTGCTGCCAGCTTGGCACTTAATCACAGGACAACACAGTACACACACGCGTACACACGCGCATACACACACACACACGCAAACACTACCCTCTGGTGCCTTTTTGTCCAGCCTACAGAGAGACTGAAAAGAGGTCAAAAAAGAATCCAGAGAGAAACAAATCACAGATAATGATAGTTTGGCCCAACTTTGAAGTGAAAGTGTTGGGAAAATAGGTGAACAAATAGATATGTTGCCTAGCTTCTAGAACAGGGGTCGAGAAACTTTTTGGCTGAGAGACCCATTAAAGCCAAATATTTTAAAATGTATTTCCGTGAGAGCCATATAATATGTTTTAACACTGAATACAACTAAATGCGTGCATTTTTAAGTAACACAAACATTTTTAATAAGTCTCTTTTTTTTTTTTATAACAGTTATTCTGTAGGTAATCTGTGTTATTATTGGCTTTTATCTAGTTTGCACTTTGTCTGTATTATTACTATTATCATTATTATCGACTCATTCTATTTTTTATTTGGATCTGTGTTGTTGTTGTTGTTGTTGGGGACAAGTGTTGTAAATTAGCTTTGGCTACAAACACTATGATGCATACATTGGATAACTGTTTCAGATGTCTATGTTTTTGTAACTGTCCTTATTTCAAAAAAACCTCTCTCTCTCTCTCTCTCTCTCTCTCTCTCTCTATATATATATATATATATATATATATATATATATATATATATATATATATATATATATATATATACTACCGTTCAAAAGTTTGGGGTCACATTGATTTGTCCTTATTTTTGAAGGAAATGCACTGTACTTTTCAATGAAGATAACTTTAAACTAGTCTTAACTTTAAAGAAATACACTCTATACATTGCTAATGTGGTAAATGACTATTCTAGCTGCAAATGTCTGGTTTTTGGTGTAATATCTACATAGGTGTATAGAGGCCCATTTCCAGCAACTATCACTCCAGTGTTCTAATGGTACAATGTGTTTGCTCATTGGCTCAGAAGGCTAATTGATGATTAGAAAACCCTTGTGCAATCATATTCACACATCTGAAAACAGTTTAGCTCGTTACAGAAGCTACAAAACTGACCTTCCTTTGAGCAGATTGAGTTTCTGGAGCATCACATATGTGGGGTCAATTAAACGCTCAAAATGGCCAGAAAAAGAGAACTTTCATCTGAAACTCGACAGTCTATTCTTGTTCTTAGAAATGAAGGCTATTCCACAAAATTGTTTGGGTGACCCCAAACTTTTGAACGGTAGTGTATATATATATATATATATATATATATATATATATATATATATATATATATATATATATATATATATATATATATATATAGCCAATAATAAATAAAATACTTCTTACCTTTAATGTGACTTCTTGAACGGGCGTGGTGGAAAACGGATGGATGGATTACAATACAAGAGAATGTTTTATATTGTTAACCTTATTTTTAACACTGATTACCAGCGGAATTATTCATTATTTATCGTGTTAAGCAATGTCAGCTAAGATTTATCTGAGAGCCAGATGCAGTCATCAAAAGAGCCACAGGTTCCCTACCCCTGTTCTAGAACAACAATGAACTATCTCAAAGTGACATACCACGTACACACATACAACCAGCACCATGGTCATGCATAATGAGTGGTGCGAGGGATGAGACAGCAGCTGTGTTGTCCACAATGTGAGTACACATTAGGATTCACACAGCCAGAATTTAGGAAACATTAATGGGAAAAGTTTTTGAAACAAAGTTGGGGTAATGCAGTAGTCTTGAATCCACATTTTAATATGACTATGAACATACTGAAAATGTGTAATTGTTTATTACTTCTGTATGATAAACATAGCAGAGCAAACTGAATACATCAAGCACTGTACTTGATGTTGTGCATGGTCTCACGTGTCTCTTTACAGCCATGTGGGTATGTTGTTTTACCCCAACAGTATTGTTAGTTCCATCCATCCATCCATGTTCTTGTTCAAAGATAAAACTGCATTACATTGGAGCCTCGATTCACGAACGCCTCTATTTGCGTCTTTTTCGGTTTACAAACGTTTACATTCTGCTCAGTGCCCAGTGACCTGCTCAGTGGCCTTGTGGTCAGAGTGTCCGCCCTAAGATCGGTAGGTCGTGAGTTCAAACCCCGGCCGAGTCATACCAAAGACTATAAAAATGGGACCCATTACCTCCCTGCTTGGCACTCAGCATCAAGGGTTGGAATTGGGGATTAAATCACCAAAATGATTCCTGGGCGCGGCCACCGCTGCTGCTCACTGCTTCCCTCACCTCCCAGGAGGTGAACAAGGGGATGGGTCAAATGCAGAGGTTAATTTCACCACACCTAGTATGTGTGAGACAATCATTGGTACTTTAACTTTAACATTAGGGCTGGGTGGTATACCGGTATTACAGTTGATACCCGTATGTTTTAGAAAAAGATATATATTTGAGACAATACAGCCATAGCGTTATATTTTGATGTGCCTTTGTTATGGCCGTTTGCTCTTATCTAAGCATGACAGGCGCATTACACGGCATTCTCTTTGGCTCAACCCCCGTCCCTTGCGTGTTTACGTAGGCTTCTATGACACAACACAACACACTTTACAAAAGAATATGGCAGCTCCGGTGCTGAATTCTCTACTCTGAGTGATGCGATGTTTGGTCACCGACTGCATTTGTCTATTGGTGAGTGACAACAGATTTATTTACACATACACCAATTTGCCTGAGAACCTGTATCTCTCCTTGTAGCGACTTTACCACTGATCTCATCTGTTTATGTTGTTCAGTTCTGTTGGCAACTTCGCACAGCAGCTGCCTGTTGTGTCAAAATGTTTACTTAGTCCTTGGCTTGAAAGTGCCTTTTCCAACAGCCCATGCGGACTAACGTAGTGTAGTGGCTGGGTGGCTGAAGAGTAGCTTCAAACTGAACAGATAGCGGCCTTGACTGCAGTGAGCGAGTAGAAGTTTCTTCTATCCCGTGCGTGAGGCTATAAACCTAACGTCAATTAACACGATTAACGCAAACTGCTTTGACATAGTAATGGCTAATTACTTTAATATTAAAACGCAGAATATCCCGGAAATTGACATTCATTTAAGTGAAATGCTGTCATTGTGAGGAAAATAAACATTTGTTTGTGAAAATAATGTGTCCAATTGTACTCATTTATCCCCGACACACTCAGTCGCCCTGCCCTAAACTAAACAATGTCAACATGGCCACTTAAAACAGCGACTAAACTACGAAGGTAAAGCTAGCAAAAACAATCCATTCACCCACAACAGATCTAATCCGCGTTTGTTTTTGTGAACGACATCATCGTTGCAATAAAGTATTAATGTACAAACAAAACAGCGGTCACAACTTGAGAGGCGCTCGCTTTTCTTTTGCAGCCTAAAGTGAGTCTCCTCTTTACTCGTCAAGCTGAGAATAACAACACAGCACATGTCCCCCCTTCACAGTAATGGCGTATCAGTAATAGCAAATCCGGTCTGACGAGATAACAAAAAAATAACAAAATAAAGGTTTCAAAAAAGTAGCTTACACAAGCATCATGTACTTAAAATACTTATTGATACATTTACAAAATGATTATGTTTTGAACGAAAATACTGTTCAGAATTGTCCAAAGGTGTATTGCACCAAACAATGTGAGGATGCTTGCATTTAATTAACAATGTATTATTTTTTGGACACAAAGTGAACACACTCTCTGGTGGTAAAATAAGTGTAACAGGTAAATAACGAAAAAAATAAAATAAATACAACGCAAAAGTTTATTGTTATTGCTATTATCATTTAACTTGTGGTTTATTCATTACTAAATTATATACAAGTTTTTTTTAATCTATATTTAAAGTAGAATGTTTGCGGTACAATAAATACTCATGTTTTCAAATGAAATAATCATTTTATTGCGATTAAAATATCAATCAAAATAATCATGATTATTATTTTTCCCATAATTGTCCAGTCTTAATAAATAAATATATATATGTATACATATGTATGTGTGTGTGTATGTACATATATATACATATATACATATACATGTATGTATATAAATATACATATATACATATACATGTATGTATATAAATATACACATATATGTATATAAATATACATATATACACATATACGTATATAAATATACATGTACATATATACATACACATATATAAACACATATGTACTGTATGTATACACATTATTTTCTATATTTGTATTTAATAAGTTGTAGGTTTATTTCAGTACAAAAGTGTAAAAAGTTTTGTTCTTCGGTCATGAAATTATGACAATCGTGTGCCAGGGCACACATGCATATGACACATTTAATTGATTATTCTCACCTGTATGTAGATCATCAGTCCTTTAGAAAACGCCACATCTACACTTTCATGGCAAATAATGCCAACAAACTTTGAATTTTGCAAGTCAGTTTCAATGTCATTTAATACAGTGGCACTCAATGCCTCTAGCATTTCATCTCTGGCTTCGCGATGGCCATAAGCTGTGTGATCCCCTTTAAGAATGGCAATATGGATGTCCGGTTGGCTTTGTGGAAAACATCAATAAAGAGTTGTAACAAATCGACGGCCTCCGGAATTTCGCGTCCTCTCTGATTTCAACGCGTAAAAAGACACAAAAACCCAATTAACGCCGACACTGATATATACATAAATATACATAAATACACATGGATACACATATATACACTATATTGCCAAAAGTATTTGGCCACCCATCCAAATGATCAGAATCAGGTGTCCTAATCACTTGGCCCAGCCACAAGTGTAAACAATCTAGCACTTCGGCATGGAGACCGTTTCTACAAACATTTGTGAAAGAATGGGCCGCTCTCAGGAGCTCACTTATTTCCAGCGTGGAACTGTCATAGGATGCCACCTGTGCAACAAATCCAGTAATGAAATTTCCTCACTCCTAAATATTCCAAAGTCAACTGTCGGCTTTATTATAAGAAACTGGAAGAGTTTGGGAAGAACAGCAACTCAGCCACAAAATGGTAGGCCACGTAAACTGACACACTCCGCAACCTTGTGGACAGCCTTCCCAGAAGAGTGGAAGCTGTAATAGCTGCAAAAGGTGGACCGACATCATATTGAACCCTATGGGTTAGAAATGGGATGGCACTTCAAGTTCATATGTGAGTCAAGGCAGGTGGCCAAATACTTTTGGCAATATAGTGTATATACACACATATATATGTACTGTATATACATACACAGTGTGTGAGTGCTCGCGCACAGGGTGCGTGTGATGCGTCAGTGCGTTAGATTTGTGGCAGAAGTGCTTGTAGTTAGTACATGCTGCATGCTGCCCCTGCTTGCTACTCTCTGCTTACAGCTATCGCCGCCAGCTAGCCCCTGGGTGGGTGAAAAGAGGAGCCGAGTGCGTAAGTCTCCTCCTGCTGGTACACAGCCTCTCCACCACCAAGACTCCTACAGTGCCTCCTCGCGGCCACACACGGTAACTGGGACCTCGCGGTCTCAGGCTAAACTGTAGGGGATCTCGGAGCAGCAGTGGGCCCTAGAGGCGAGGTGTGCAGGCCCACCGGTGTGTGGACACGCCCTGGCATCCGCCAACCACTGCCCCATCTATGGGTCAAATAGTCGTCATCCCCCCTGCCCCCCCACCCGCTGCCTTGTGGTACCTTTGGAGAAGGAAAGGCTATGGGAGTAAACCCAGACAGAAAATCAGGAGTGGAGCCCCTGAGGCGGCTGGGTGTCATTGCTGACCCCCTGCCGGCAGCTCCTGCAGCCAAGTCGATGCCAGATGTATTGCATTGCTTTCCTCTGGGCCACATCGTCACGGCCGAGAGGGGGATCTTGATGTCTGGGCAACCCAAGATCTCCATATTTTCTGCCCAGGCTTGCGCCACGGAGAGGTCACTCCAGCCTCCCCTCTAAAGGGAGGAAACAACACGGAAGCTGGCAGTCTTAAGTTCCACCCGTTTGGCGCCAGCTTCGACGGTGGGAGGAATCATTGACTAATGATTAGCCACCGCCCGCCTCAAGCCGGGCAGCCCCCGGTCAATTAGGTGTCAACCCGCCAGAGCCGGCATCATCCTGGCGGGGAATAGGGTAAAGCACGGCTAGCAAACGTCAACAATTGCACCAAAGATGATCAGAAAAAAAGCGAAAACTGAGAGAAAGAAAACGAAGATACCAGCTCTTCGAGTATCAAGCTGGAATGTCAGAACAATGCGCACAGGGCTCTTGGACAGCCTTGATCTCATTGGCGACTCGCGCAAGACCGCTATCATTGACCGTGAGCTCCACCGACTTATTGTCGACATTGCTGCGCTCCAAGAGACACGTCTTGCTGGGTTTGGCTCTCTGAAGGAAAAATACTATACTTTCTTCTGGCAGGGAAAGAGTGCAGAGGAATCCCGGGAATATGGTGTGGGATTTGCAGTGAAAAACACTCTGCTTCCCATGATGGACCCACCGACAGAAGGCTCTGAGCGGATCCTTGTAATCCGCCTTTCTACCAGCAGCGGACCAGCAAACCTGTTGTGTGCTTATGCCCCGACCCTCTGCTCACCACCAGAGTCAAAAGACAAGTTCTATGAGGAGCTCGACGCGGCTGTCAACACCATCCCGAAAAATGAGCATCTGCTCCTTCTGGGAGACTTCAATGCCAGGGTAGGTGCTGACCACAAATCCTGGCCAGACTGCCTTGGTCATTTTGGAGTGGGGAGCATGAACGAAAATGGACAACGTCTGCTAGAGCTGTGCTGCTACCGCAAGCTCTGCATCACGAACACCTTCTTCCAGACTAAGCCTCTGCACCGGGTATCCTGGAGACACCCCAGATCTAAACATTGGCACCAGCTCGACCTCATCATCACGAGGCGAGAGGCCCTTAACAGCGTGCTTCTCACAAGGACGTTTCACAGTGCTGACTGCGACACGGACCATTCACTAGTCCTCAGCAAGGTCAAGCTTCGACCAAAACAGATCTATTACACCAAGCAGAAGGCCCGTCCACGTATCAATGCCAGTCGTTATACCAACCTGGCTGTCACACAACGCTTCCTCACCTCCCTTGACCAAGCACTCTGTGGACCATCAATCAGGCAAAGTGCTGTGGACAAATGGAAATGCTTGCGTGATACCATCTATGACCAAGCCATTGCAACATATGGGAAGAGAACGAAAAGAAATGCAGACTGGTTTGAGGCTAGTGCTGCAGTGATGGAGCCAGTTATAGAGGCAAAGCGTACCGCTTTCCTCAGGCACAAGGGAAACTCCTCACAGAGGAACCTTGACGCCTTGAGAAAGGCCAAGAGCGAAGCCCAGCGAACGGCACGTAGCTGTGCCAACAACTACTGGCTCGAGCTCTCCTCAAACATACAAAGGGCCTCGGACACGGGAGATATCAGGGGCATGTATGAGGGGATAAAGCAAAGCAACCGGCCCGCCCATCAAGAAAACCGCACCACTGAAAGCCAAGTCTGGTGAAGTCATCACTGACCGCAACAAGCAGATGGGAAGATGGGCTGAACACTACACAAAGTTATATGCCACTGAGAGCATTGTGTCAGAGGAGGGTCTGAGTGGAGTTGCAAACCTGCCTGTTATGAAGGAGCTTGACAAGGAACCCACGCAGGAAGAGCTCAGCAAAGCTATTGACAACCTCACATGCGGCAAGGCCCCAGGTGCTGACGGGATAACACCTGATGTCATAAAGCCTGGGAAACCTTCCTTACTGCCGCACCTTCATGATCTCCTCTGCCTCTGTTGGAAGGATGGAGCCGTCCCCCAGGATCTGCGTGACTCCAAGATTGTCACACTGTACAAGAACAAGGGAGACCGTAGTGACTGTAATAATTACCGCGGCATCTCCCTGCTTAACATCGTGGGGAAAGTCTTCGCTCGTGTCGCCCTTGCTAGACTCCACCTCCTTGCAGAACGTGTCTACCCTGAGTCACAATGTGGCTTTAGGGCAGCAAGATCCACAGTGGACATGATTTTCACCCTTCGGCAGCTGCAGGAGAAGTGCCGGGAACAGAGGAGACCCTTGTATCTCGCCTTTGTTGATCTCACTAAAGCATTCGACCTTGTCAGCAGAGATGGTCTCTTCAAGATCCTTGCAAAGATCGGCTGCCCCCCAAAACTCCTCGCCGTCATAAGATCATTCCACGAAAACACACAGGGTTCCGTCTGTTGGGAAGGAGGAACATCAGAGGCCTTTCCAATCCGCAGCGGCGTAAAACAGGGCTGCGTTCTTGCACCAACCCTCTTTGGAATTTTCTTCTCCGTCGTTCTGTCTACTGCTTTCGGCACATGTTCTGAAGGTGTCTCCCTACACACGAGAGCTGATGGGAAACTTTTCAACCTTGCCCGTTTGCGCTCCAAGACCAAGGTGACCAGTGTCCTCCTGAGGGAAATGCTTTTTGCTGATGATGCAGCTCTAGCATCCCACACAGAGTCCGGGCTCCAGAGGCTGATGGACAGACTTTCATCTGCCTGTAAAGAGTTTGGTCTCACCATCAGCCTAAAGAAGACCAATGTCATGGGCCAAGATGCTGAAACTCCACTCTCCATCTCCGTCGACAATCAGACTCTGGAATGTGTCAACACCTTTACATACCTTGGATCCGCAATCTCCAGTGACTTGTCACTTGACACAGAACGTGCCACCCGTCTTGCGAAAGCCGCCTCAGTGATGGCCAGGCTGTCCAAAAGAGTATGGTCGAACAACCAGCTATCCACGCGCACTAAACTCCAGGTCTATCAAGCCTGCGTCATTAGCACACTGATGTATGGCAGCGAGGCCTGGACCACCTACACCAGACATGAGAAACTGCTAAACAGCTTCCACCTGCGCTGTCTTCGCCGCATCCTGGGAATCTCATGGCAGGACAAAGTTCCCAACATGGAAGTCCTAGACCGTGCTCACTCCACCAGCCTGTTCACCATGCTCAGCCAACGCCGCCTCAGATGGCTTGGCCATGTCCACATGATGGACCCCAGCCGGCTCCCCAGAGCTGTCCTGTACGGCGAACTGTCAACAGGCTCCAAACCCCTTGGTCGCCCCCGACTGCGTTTCAAGGACGTGTGCAAACGTGACATGAAACAAGCAGGCATCGACCACAACAACTGGGAGGAAGCTGCAAAAGACCGCGACGTTTGGAGGCAGACTGTTGCTACAGGAACCCGCCGTGCCGAGGAGAAGCACATCTCCTTGTTGCAGGCGAGGAGACAAAAGCGGAAACTGCGCGACGCGGGACCTGCTCCTGTGTCAGAACCCTCCCCATACGTCTGCGCCAACTGCACCAGAGACTGTCACTCCAGAGTCGGGCTGTACAGCCACAGCCGCCGCTGCAAGAAAGAATGAACTCCCCCAGGCGCAACACATCGTCACTACTGACGGACGGATGCCTATGATGATGATACATACACACATATATAAATACATATATACACACATTTAAATAGATATAGATACAAGGTACTCAAAGCGCTTTGACAGTATTTCCACATTCACCCTTTCACACACACATTCACACAATGATGGCGGGAGCTGCCATGCAAGGCGCTAACCAGCAGCCATCAGGAGCAAGGGTGAAGTGTCTTGCCCAAGGACACAACGGACGTGACTAGGATGGTAGAAGGTGGGGATTGAACCCCAGTAACCAGCGACCCTCCGATTGCTGGCACGGCCACTCTACCAACTTCGCCACGCCGTCCATATATTTACACATACATGTATGTATGCATATATACATACATGTATGTATGCATATACACATGCATGTATGTATACATATATACATAAATGTATATATACATATATACATAAATGTATATATACATATATACATAAATGTATATATACATATATACATACATGTATATATACATATATATACATGTATATATATACATGTATATATACACACATTTTTACATGCACACATATATACATACACACATGACGTCACACCAAAACAGCTTAGCTCTGGTATACCTGATGTCGGTTGTAATATTGGCACAAATTACAAATGTTAGGTCTCTAATGGCAATGAGGACATTAAATAGCAATAATTAATCCAGAAATGATCATAGATTGCGCTACGAACACGACGCGACAATCAAAAAGGTCTTGGAGCAAGTGCAGGTCCAAAACAAATAAAGACTAGCGGTAGAGAATTGTTTCAAAAGGAATTTTTGGACGGAAAATATGGAAACAAAACTTTTGAATGTCTCAGAGTTCATTCAGAAGGCTCTGTGGATTGATGGAAAGAGTTTTACATCCGAAAGAAAAGACTGTTTGTGCCCAGATACGGCTCCAGAGGGTCGGTGGGTTTCTATTGCTGTGGACAACCTCTCGAGTTGTGTGGATTACAGAGTTGCTCATCAGTTTGGCATGCACAAATGCAGCGTGAAGAGGTTTGTGAATGTGCCGCATTCTCCATTAACCTTCTTAAATAAATAGTTGTCTCTTTTACCTTCTATTGATGCACTTCAAAATGTTCCGTTCTTTTATTTTGTGAAACATATAATCAATTCCAGTTGTTGCCTGTTTTGATTGAATGGTATTTGCTTTCGGGTAATACCCTGCGCGATGAGCCTGGCGCATGCGCGATACGAAGGCTGCACACACACACTCGAGAGATCTGGTTTTCAATCGCATAATCCAGTTGTGTTAGTCCGGTTTCTCAAAAACCGAACATGATCGGATTAAGGTGTTTCCATGGGTTGTTGGATGCTGATTTAGAGCCGAACCATTTGAGTAATGACTGTCATTTATCATCTGGCATCACTGACCCATACCAGTGAAGAACGGGTATTTAGGTGTTTGCACTTGCAAAGTTGTGACATCATAGTTTACTAACAAATCTTATTGATTATATGAAACAAAGGTGTCACACTAGTGTACAATATAGTAACTATCTTTTAACAAGAAATGCATCTTTAAATACTCTTTTGGTCGTCATCCACAGTGTTTTGTATTGATTTGCTCTTTGCGTTTTCCACAATTGTTATTGATTCAATTGTAAAAGTCTACGCTCACACTGCAGATCAATGCCGATGTTTTTGCTCATACTGTATGTAACATGTTTGATTTTTTCATTTCCGTGTGCACGGTACCGTTTGAATTTGTATCAAATCTGACCCATGTATGTGGGTCTGTATGTGGTCATTAATCTTACATGTATTTGATGCAACTGCAGTTTGGACGCTCAGGTCGAATTCATCTGACATATTTGTTATTAGCTAATGCAATGGCAGTCACACAAAACATTACATATTACAACACTGTTTAGAACATTGCAAAACATATTAAAAAACTAATTAGACCACAAGATTGTACATGAATTTACATTAAAATTGATCATTATCAATATATGTATAAAATATGTAAAAAAACAAAAACAAATGTTAAAGTACCACTAGATGGAGCCCTTGTACCACTAGTGGTACATGTACCACAGTTTGAGATTCCCTGTTCTATGCCATATATTTTAGTTTAAGAATTGTTGCACAACATCCTTGAAATTGCCACAAATGCATCAAGACTGAGACCTACACAAATTCTACACTGCAGTACGTGTGCCGTCATTCCATTTTTACAGTATTAGACACAAACAGAAGTGGCGCTGCTTTTCTAACGTGAATGACTATATAAAAAGTCTGGATTCAAGCAATTTTGGGCATCATACGCTGCAATGTAAAAATAGCCTAAATACAATCCAGCGCCTCCTTCTACAAGCATCTCCTGGCGTACTACTGCGACCCATCAAACAGACCTTTTACAATGGAAACAGAAAATATAACCCGTTCCAGACTGAACTTATCCGCACCGCCTAGTGGAAACAAAGTTTTAGATTTACTTAATATAATTCATGTGGCTTTTATTTTGGTCTTCAAACCTTGAACTATTTTGGTCTGTAAGTATCTGTAGTTTCTGCAAACAGAATTGTTCAATTGAATTCCTTCCAGAGCACGATTTGCCTCACCTCTATCTAATACATTAAGCTGCAAAGATTTACAAAAAAGGAGTCAGGAAATGCTGCTCGTGGTGGCATACATGTCAACTCTGCTTTGACTGTGCGGTTTTGAATTTAGTGGCTGCAAGAGAGCCAGATAATGAAAAACTGTTGCTGGAGCCTAAACTACTGTATGTCTGAGTGCAGAGAAGCACACATGGGGAGACGCTTCTGCTTGAAAATAACTCCTGGAAAAAGCTTCTATCCAGAAATCAATTTTTAGCTCTTCCATGAGAGCTTTAGTCTCTGGTAATGACTTTGCCTGGAATTTATTTAGCAAGCACAGCAGTTTTCCAATGTTATTTCAAATAGGCAGAACATGGTGGTGACTCGACTAGAATCAATGCAGCTCTGTCAATATTTCATGTCTTTGCACTCATCTGTCACCTTGCCATCAAGGGAAGACAAATTACATGTAGCCTTCACATAGACATATGCTCATCCTTTTATTAAAAAAAAAAAGCAATGAACCCTATACATCTATTAAATTGTTTCTTGCACTGATCCACTCTCCACAGCCCTGTAATGACTGGCACTATTCACAGGGTGAATAATATTTGAGTAAGTTTCAGTGTTTGATTCCAGTGCCCACCAAACAAAATGAAAATGGAGGAATCGCTGACCCGTGGAGGATTGTTCCTGGCAAACTTTGGCAGCCTTGTCTGCCCAAGTGTCACGTTACCGCAGCAGCAGGGGTAAACAGGAGCTGACATCTGTCACAGATGTTGCAGCTAGCCAGTGAGCTTGCCCATATATCTGAGGCTATCTGTCAAATGCCATCCAGCTGATGCCAGCAAAATAAACGGTGTCATTCTTGCTATGCTTGAAAGTGATCAGTCATGTGGAAATGACATAAAAAGAAGATTAAACATGGAAAAAAATATGTAGAGAGGGGTCCTCGAACGTGATGTGTACAGCCTTGGATTTGTTCAAAGATGTATAATTTCTAACAATAATTCCTTTAACTATTGTAAACTTAAAGGAATTCAAGCAGTCAAACTAAGCATTTGCAATGTTTTGGTAACATCCATCCATCCATTCCAGTCGCGGGGGTGCAGGAGCCTATCCCAGCTGCATTCAGGCGGAAGACCGGGTACACCCTGGACAAGTCGCCACCTCATCGCAGGGCCAACACAGATAGACAGACAACATTCAAACTCACATTCACACATTAGGGCCAATTTAGTTTTAAATGTAAAATCAAAAATAATTACAATGCGAGTACCATTTGCAGTACAGTATATCTTCTCCAAGGACAATACTATATAAAGTAGTACCTCAACTTACGAGCTTAATTGGTTCTGTGACAGCGCTCTTAACTAAAACACTTGTTTTAGTTAAGGGGTGGTATGGCGTAGTGGGTAGAGCGGCCGTGCCAGAAACCTGAGGGTTGCAGGTTCGCTCTCCGCCTTTTGACATCCAAATCGCTGCCGTTGTGTCCTTGGGCAGGACTCTTCACCCTTGCCCCCGGTGCCGCTCACACTGGTGAATGAATGATGAATGAATGATAGGTGGTGGTCGGAGGGGCTGTAGGCGCAAACTGGCAGCCTCGCTTCCGTCAGTCTACCCCAGGGCAGCTGTGGCTACAAATGTAGCTTACCACCACCAGGTGTGAATGAATGATGGGTTCCCACTTCTCTGTGAGCGCTTTGAGTATCTAATAATAGAAAAGTGCGATATGAAATCTAATCCTTTCTTGTATTTCAAATCAACATTGCCCATTGAATTAATTTAAATGGTGCCTGGCCTTTCCGAAACTTGTAACATGCCTTTTAAAATGAAAAATGTTTAGATACGTAAAATTGTATAAAGACATTACAATGGAAGGGTCTACTAAATACTACAGTATATTTTAAGTAATGTAATAATTTGTATAGTATTTAACTTAGAGAGTGGACTACTACGGTATCTCCTTCCAGCTGCTTCTCTGTCAAACACATCATTAGAGCTTCTCCATATTTTCACTGATAAATGTCGGCAGTTAAGATAATATTTCATAGAGATGTAACGGTATCAAATCTCACAGTACGATATCACAGTATTACGGCCGTGGTAAGATATTATAGCAATATATGTCTATGGAAAAAAAAAAGCTTGGCAAAAATGTTAGTGTGAAAATGAAGTGGCAGGAATGTTTAGAATAAACATACTTACTGTAATTTAACACACACATAATGTTAAAATGTTTCTATATTCATTACAACAAACATGTATTTCTAAGTGCAAAGAATTGTGCAGGAACATCTATTGTTTCAGGCAAATATTTAGAATGAAAAAATACAGTTGATGTCTTTAAAGTAACAATGTAAACATTCAGTGTAACAAGTGCAAAACAATAATGTTCAGCTTAGTGTCTTTCAACGTTTACATTATAAGAAGCAGTG
This sequence comes from Entelurus aequoreus, assembly GCF_033978785.1. NCBI lineage: Eukaryota > Metazoa > Chordata > Actinopteri > Syngnathiformes > Syngnathidae > Entelurus > Entelurus aequoreus. The sequence goes on along the minus strand of NC_084741.1, from coordinate 44,492,031 downwards.
TCCTTTACAGTGGACATTATTTGTATCAGTCTGGAAAATGCCTCAGTCATCGCGACATCGCGAGAGACAAGTGGTAGAAAAATAGATGGATGGATTGAGTTTAGTTTACTCATATTTCCTGCGTAGAACATTTTTTTGCGTGATTTACCTCTGTGCGATGCGAAAAGACCGGCTAGCTCTGTGTCGCCTTGGAAACGTTCAAAACGAAAGTGGCGCGCTTCGCTTTGCAAATCGCAGACTTTCATACCACCGCCAAAGATGTTATGTTGTAGCCCATTGGGTTGAGTTTTTCCTTGCCCTCATGTTGGATTTGAGCTGAGAATGTCTTTGTGGCTTGTGCAGCCCTTTGACACACTCGTGATTTAGGGCTATATAAATAAACTTTGATTGATTGATTGATGTTTTGGCCTGGACTTGTTTGTGTCTGTCTGTTAGAAACATAACTCAACCAGTTAAGGACAGACACAAATTCCTAGTTTGTGAACCCGTTCTCAAACAATGGCAATAAAAAACTATTCTGATTCTCATTCTGATTTAATGTCCAAAAAATAAATTCCTTGTATCTATGACAAGTACAAACACACTTCACTTCCTGCTTACGGCGTTCCATGCCCCCACCTTGCCGTTCCCGCAGAGTATTTTAGGAGATGTCGTTTATTTGCTGACCTGGTCAACGCTTAAACGCCAGAAAAAAAGTTCCTTTGAAACTTTCACACTTCACAGTATTATTGAGAAGACTTTAAAACCGAAATACTGCAGTATTTATAATACCGTAACATTCCTATTATTTTAACGTTCTTGACTGTGTTGGACTCGTTCCGCTTCAGTATGGCGCAGACTAGGAGGACTAGATTCAGTATGCTTCACCAAGTTGGCAACACGCTTGGTCATGTTTTTGATTATTTCTTTCTTTAATTCAATTAATAACATCCACTTCTTTACAACGCAGTCGCTTTCTTCCTTCCCATGGTTGGAAAACAAAGTTATGTCGATCTCTAACTATAAGCTACTAATAGTGAGTCAGACCAGATGTGTTTAGGGAGGATCTTATGGGATTCACGGTTGACATTTTGCCATGCCAAATAATGCCAAGGATGCTTGGAACACTAATGTTTGCTCATTAGCCAAGAGACAGCTGTTATCTCAAAAAACTCTTAACTTAGTGCACTCTTAAGTTGAGGCACTTACACTTGGCTATGCTTTAGAGTAGTCAGTGTGCAGCTTGTATAGAAATATAGATTAACTACTCACCGAAAATGACTGAACACACAGACCGTATTGTTTAAATAGATGGCAACACGAGGGTAACAAAATCATTGTATCTTGCCTACGGTCCAGCATGGTGGTGGTACTATAATGGTCTTGGGCTGCATGAGTGCTCCCAATACTAGGAAAACATGAATTCCAACATACTGTGACATTGTGAAGCAGGGTCTGGTGGCACCTTGATTTGGAAGATGAAGGTGATGAAGTTACCAGGTACTGTATATGTCCAGACCTCAACTCAATTCAGCACTTGTGGGGCATCCTTAAGCAAAAGGTATTTAGCACATTGTGTCTAACATCCACAGTCAGAAGGGAATTCCAATAACAACCTGTGCTGCTCTGGTGAACTCAATGCCCAAAAAGATTAAAGGCCTACTGAAACCCACTACTACCGACCACGCAGTCTGATAGTTTATATATCAATGATGAAATCTTAACATTGAAACACATGCCAATACGGCCGGTTTAACTTATAAAGTGCAATTTTAAAATTCCCGCCACACTTCCAGTTGAAAAACTCCTTTGGATATGATTTATGCGCGTGACGTCACAAAATCCACGGAAGTGGTTGGACCCCATCGACCCGATACAAAAACCTCTTGTTTTCTTCGACAAAATTCCACAGTATTCTGGACATCTGTGTTGGTGAATCTTTTGCAATTTGTTTAATGAACAATGGAGGCTGCAAAGAAGAACGTTGTAGGTGGGATCGATCGGTGTATTAGCGGCTAAGTACAATACTTACAGCAACACAACAAGGACTACTTACTACGCCTAGCCGATGCTTGCCGCCAAACCCACGGATGAAGTCCTTCGTCGCGCCGTCGATCGCTGGAACGCAGGTGAGCACGGCTATTGATGGGAAGATGAGGGCTGGCTGGCGTAGGTGGAGCGCTAATGTTTTTATCATAGTTCTGTGAGGTCCGGTAGCTAAGTTGCTAAATTAGCCTTAGCGTCGTTAGCAACAGCATTGTTAAGCCTTACCAGGCTGAGAATTTTTAACCGTGTAGTTACATGTACATGGTTTAATAGTGTTGTTGATCTTCTGTCTATCCTTCCAGTCAGGGGTTTATTTTTTTTGTTTCTATCTTCATTTGAGAACGATGCTATCACGTTAGCTCAGTAGCTAAGTGTGTCACCGATGTATTGTCGTGGAGATAAAAGTCACTTTAAATGTCCATTTCGCGTGCTCGACTTTCATTTTCAAGAGGATATAGTATCCGAGGTGGTTTAAAATACAAATCCGTGATCCACAATAGAAAAAGGAGAGAGTGTGGAATCCAATGAGCCAGCTTGTACCTAAGTTACGGTCAGAGCGAAAAAAGATACGTCCATCACTGCCTCTCTAATCCTTCACTGTAACGTTCCTCATCTACGAATCTTTCATCCTCGCTCAAATTAATGGGGTAATCGTCGCTTTGTCGCTCCGAATCTCTCTCGCTCCATTGTAAACAACGGGGAATTGTGAGGAATACTAGCTCCTGTGACGTCACGCTACTTCCGGTACAGGCAAGGCTTTTTTTATCAGCGAGCAAAAGTTGCGAACTTTATCGTCAAATTTCTCTACTAAATCCTTTAAGCAAAAATATGGCAATATCGCGAAATGATCAAGTATGACACATAGAATGGATCTGCTATTCCCGTTTAAATAAAAAAAAAAAAATGTCAGTAGGCCTTTAAGGAAGAATGTAGAAGAAAAAAAGGACTATGAGGCAAGTGAATAAGAAAGATGTGTTAATGTTCAGCTACTTTGTCTTGAAATTTGAGTTAAAACAACCTCTTAATCTTATTAAGATACAAGGGTATATTCTAGTTCCCTAAAATGTGTTTTTCAGCTTCTTGTGCAAGAATAAAGCTCATATTTCAGAGATGCTCATTACATTGCATCATTAGAGGTTCTGTTGAGCATGTAGTGCATCAAACTTTCTACAAACGAACAACATCCACGAGCTGTCAAAAATCACTGGCTAAAAAAAGCCTTTAGATGTTGGGCTCCAGCTAGTGTTGGCATTACCACACTGGCTGGAAACCCAAGCGGTGTCGCGGGTCTGAGGCTGCATGTCATACACTAATGTAACGTGTCATGCTGGAGTGCTAGCAGTGTGTCTGTATCTATGAAGTGTCTCGTTCTGTTGGAGTCAGGATATCCAACTGACAGTTAAAAATGGAAAGGTCACAGCCACAGTGGGATAAGGAGATTTCAACAAAAAGTCAAGACTTTTCCTCCCAGCTATGGCCCCTCCGGATGAGGAGTTTATCAAAGTATTGTTATATTGAATAACAGCATTATTTTGTCCCTCAAATAACGCTGTTTCAATTCAACCTAACCTCTAATGCTGGCAACATTTCCACTTACAGTGCATCTGGAAAGTATGCACAGCGCTTCACTTTTCAACATTTTGTTATGTTACAGCCTTATTCCTAATGAAAAAAAAAATATTTTCATCCTCAAAATTCTACACACAATATGTCATAATTACATTTTGAATGAATGAATGAAAACCAACGCTTCCCATCCAACCTGATGGAGCTTGAGTGGTGCTTCAAATAGGAATGGGCAAAGAATAATGGGCCAAACTGCCCAAAGATAGGTGTGCCAAGCTTGTGGCATCTTATTCCAAAAGACTTGAGGCTGTAATTCAGGGGTGTCCAAACTTTTTCCAATGAGGGCCAAACACGGAAAAATTAAAAAAATTTTTTTTTTTTACCTTTAGGGCTCCCGGGGACCATAAAGGGTCTAAGTCATTAAAATGTTAAAAACAAGTCAAATTATTATTTATTTATTTTTATTTAACGCTTACAGTAAATCTCTACAGTATATCAACTTCAGGTTGGTATAAAGTTAAAAAAAAAAAAAAAAAAGGTATTATGCCTTTTCTGTCAAAAACAACTTTGTTTTTTTCATAATAAAACTGAAATATGCAGTATTTCCCCCACTGCCCAAAACATTCAGAAAGCAATATTTGATGTGAAGTATTTAGAGCCTTAAAAAGATTAATAATGCAGGACACCACTGATTTTAATTAATTATTATTTTTGAGTAATCACAGTGAAAAGATAAATAAAATCCCATTAAATATAGTTGGGATCCAAAAGGTGCCCCACTCATAAAGTGATACATTTTTGTTATTTTGTTTTACTTTCAACACTTAAGTTACGAGATCAACTTCAGATACATCTGTCGATTTTACGTTTGAACTATTATTTTGTTTGTTTTATGCTCTTTTGTCAAAGAAAATGTTGATGTTTTTGTATGGCAACCACACAATATTTTGTGCAATATTTTCCACATAAAACATTTTAAAGTGAAATATTTGAAATAATTGGAGCCTTGAATAGGTCAATAATTCATTATAACATTAAAAAAAATTTTGAGCAATGGCAAAAAAAGAAAAATAAAGATAGACAATAGAAAAAAAACAGCCTGCATGGCAGCTTTGTGTCAACATTGCAACTTTTTCTAGTTAGATTTCACCTCATTCCACTTTTTTGTAATGTTTTTTTTATTTTTGCAATAGCATTTTCAGAATGTGTGGCGGGCCGGTAAACAATTAGCTGCGGGCCGCCAATGGCCCCCGGGCCGCACTTTGGACACCCCTGCTGTAAATGCTGTCAAAAGGTGCATCAACAAAATATTGAGCAAAGGCTGTGAAAACTTATGTACATGTTCATTCTTTTTTTTCTTTTTTTATAAATCATCAAAATTAAAAATTTTAAAAAAACTTTTCACATTGTCGTTAAGGGGTATTGTGTGTAGGATTTTGAGGACAAAATGTGATTTATTCTATTTTGGAATAAGGCTGTAACATAACAAAATGTAAAAAAAAAAAAAAAAAAAAAAGAAAAGCACTGTGAATACTTTCTGGATGCACTGTATCGCCAGCAACACAAACCTACCCACCTTCTATTATCTGCATACATTAACTTAGACTTAGACAAACTTTAATAATTTAATTAACAAGCCCTCTGATGGGGTTTTTTATATTCTGAGTATATTTACAAGCTGTGCAGCTACTCTTTTTTCCACATGGAAATATAACTTTTTACCTGAAATCACATTTTGATAAATTCCACAAATAATTTCCAAATTACCAAAATAAACCAATCACACACCCTAAGCTGACTGACTGACCAATAAAATCAGAATCAGAAGAGTTGTTTTTGCCATTGTTTGAGAACGGGCAAAATTAGCATTCATACTGGCAAATTGTCAGATTATTTTTGTCACTAAATAGCAAATAAAAAAACCTGCTTCATTTAGTAGTTTATATTGGATTCATATATAAAAAAGATTGCTAATAGAGTGAGAGTGAAAGTAAAAAGAAGCATTTCATTTGGCAGTAATGCAATTCCAAACCTCAAAGTGAGCCTTAGGTTAATAAATGTGCTGTATGATTTGTTTAACGAAAAGAGAAAGATATCTAACAGGGAAAATGTTGACTGGATGGCCAGAGGGTGTGGGGACCAATTATTCCCCAGTCGAATCCTGGTTATCTCACTTGTCAGTGTGTGTGTGTGTGTGTGTGTGTGTGTGTGTGTGTGTGTGTGTGTGTGTGTGTGTGTGTGTGTGTGTGTGTGTGTGTGTGTGTGTGTGTGTGTGTGTTTGCTAAATTACTATGATGAAATCTGTTTTAGTAGTCATATTAGTAGAAAAATATATATTGTAGGTTCAGGGGATCTCCAAGGTAACTAGGTGTTTACGGTTCCAAAGAAATGATAGCGTTCACACAAGCAGTGCACTCCTTATTAAGACATACGGCAACACCTGAGCATCTTATGTTGTGGACCTGAACATCTTCTTTGAAAAACTGGCATGTTGCTTAGGCCACATTCACAGTTTTTTTTTTTAAATGGGTCAGCAACTCTCAGGTTCCTCTTTCTCTGTTTTGAAAACAACAACCGTCTCCTCCTATCATGTTTCCTGTGTTATAACGGCTCACATAAGCATCCGCTTAATGTTTTGCTCAGTGTTCATGACATAAGGTAACCATCCCAAATTTAAAAGGTGTGGATTCAGGTTGATTACATTGCCACAGAAAAACAGTGAAGTATACTGATTTTTATATTCATTTGTATGAAACTATTACACCTTCAGGACATGAAAACAGCAACAACTTACTGTGTAACACAGTCTTGCCACATTTCCAAAATGCCCTATGCTACCAATGTCTTTAAAACTGCTCAAAAAGTGTAAAGGGCATGCTATTTTCAACCTGCAATGGCTTCTATCTTACATGAGCACACACACACACACGCAAACAGCAAGGTAACACCAGCTGGTGAGTTCGTCCTTGAATGCCCACCCTCAGGCACTGCTGTAGTATGCATGCAGCTGTTTTAAAGAGTTCTAGATGGCTTCCATGCGAAAAAAGAACAGAAAAAAAGGTCAAGTTCAAATCTAAGATGTGGCCATTTTGTGCAGCTTGCATGGCTTGCGTATGTTTTGCGTGGGTTTTCCTCCCCCGGTCCAAAAACATATACACTAGGTCAACGAAAGACTGAACTGCTCCATAGGTGTGAACATGAGTGGGAATATTTGGCTCTACAACTGAGCCCTATGTCAGGTTAAGGATGAATTGATGACAAACCTCTCAAACAATTATTAGTCAACTGGGGATTGGGCTGGAAACTGAAAGGACCTCTAGTGCCCAGATGACTTTATGTATTATTTATGTATGTTTTTGTTCAAGAAATTAATCTGGCAGTCATTTCCGATAACACCGAATAGTTTTTGAGAAATCGGTCGATAACTAACTGTACTTGGAACGCCCCCTTTGCCATCACCAAACTTTGTATTTCGCCCCCTCTTGGTGTGATGACATCTTCAGAACTGGAAACAATTTCCCTGCATCTTGATTACTTAAATGCACTTCTAATTTTTTGTCGCTTGGTCCATGACTGCTTCAAAACTCAGTGTTTCCCACACATGCATTTATTTGTGGCGGCCCGCCACAAAAGAATTACGTCCGCCACAAATATAAATATTTTATTTCTTAATTTTTTTATTTTTTTTTTGGTCCTTTCCAGCTTCTCAGGTAAATCATATAGTTGATGTAGATGCCCATATAGGCTGTTCAGATTTATTTTACAAAGGAGAAGTGTAGGATACTTCTCTTGTTGCCTTATTTGTATTTGACCACTACTGTTTTCTGTTTATTTGTTACTGACTGTGGCAGGACACCTCTGCATCTGTTTCACTTTATGTTGCTGGTAAATAATATGGCTGTAGTAGTAGTCTAAAGTTAAATTATTTAGTATGCATTAATTAAAGGAGCAGAGCTTTCAGAGACATTTTAGCTTTTATATTTTATAAGATATATTTTTTGTAAGAACCACAATTAATAAATATATTTCAGTGAATAACTTATTGTTCAAATCTGTATATAAATATGTACATAAAGTGTTGTAATTATATTGTAAAATGGATGGATGGATGGATGTTTAAAACAAAACTGTTAATATTAATTAGTAAGTATACATTTTTTTAACCTTTTTAGAGAAAATCATATCATTGTAGTAAATTATGCAAATTACTCGAGGATGTCATGGTGACCACGCCCACAGCCACGCCCCCACCGCCACAGGTATCTTGGCAGTTTATGGGAAATACTGAAACTGATATGGTTATTAACATTATGAGCAAAAAGGAAATATAAATAATCGCCATTTCTGGAATTCCCTGCTCTTCCATCTCCTTTTCCATTGACACCATAGCTTGTATTTCCTCATGCTCTTTCAGCATTTCCCCAAGAAAAGAGATGCAAATTAGAATACTAGAAGCTTATTTTTCTCTTGTTTTTGAGAATCCGGTCTGCTTTTCTGTCTGTTTTTCTGCAGGTTCTTCCTCAGTCTTTCTCCCCTTGGCGGTGCTCCTGATTTTTGGGATTGCATTTGGTTTGAGTATTTAAAGCACCAGTATAATGGAAAAACAAATTGCCTCTATATTGAAGCTATTATCATATATATATGATTTATGACACCAAAAGATTTACAATGTTTCCGAGTACCGTATTTTTCGGACTATAGGGCTCACTGCCGATGAGCGGGTCTGCTCAGTTCTAATTTCACACAAAATTAAAGTACCAATGATTGTCACACACACACTAGATGTGGTGAAATTTGTCCTCTGCATTTGTCCCATCCCCTTGGGGAGCAGTGGGCAGATGTGCGCTGGATTATAAGGCGCATGAAAGGGGTCATATTATGATTTTTTTCTAAATTTAAAACACTTCCTTGTGGTCTACATAACATGTAATGATGGTTCTTTGGTCAAAACTTTGCATAGATTATGTTTTATAGATCATCTTCAAGCTGCTTTCTGACCGTCTGTGATGCACCGTTTTGTGGGCGGTCTTATTCACGTGGCTCCACTTCGACAGGGTCTTCTCCCCGTCATCTTTGTTGTACCGGTGTCGCGTGCAAGGACGGGAGTGGAAGAAGTGTCAAAAGATGGAGCTAACTTTTTTAATGATATTCAGACTTTACTTAAATCAATAACTGAGCAGCATCTCCTCATCCGTGGCTCATTAGTGCAACAACACCACCAGAAATGTGTCATGTGAAAAACAATCCAACCAGAACTCTCTAATAACTAAAGTTCCATGGGTGAATTATGTAAACCCACTACACTGGTAGTTTTTAGCGCTTCCATAGCAAGTGTACTGACAGATAAGTTAGAATATTACGCTACTTTATATTAGAAATGGCAACAGCAGAGGATGAATGCCCCATAACAAGAAGATAGAGGAAAAAAAAGAAGCCTATCGACTACGGTGTCGTTACGGACTACAATGGCGGACGCGTGCACATTTGGACGACTTATGTACTGTAGATCCCAGGTACACATCAACAGGTACCAGAAGGTGAGAAAAGTTGGTTTTGCATAATATTGCAAAACAAAACGCCAAATCAAATGTCTTTTAATAGGTGCCATTGTGCGGTCCATATACGCACACCATAATGATACTTGTATGTTGAAGCACAGTACGTCTGACTACAGTAGCCGTAACGCTCCAACAAGCCATCAAGTGGTGCGGCTTCGTAGCTTACCAAAGTCGTAGTAAAACATTTTGACAGATTTTTGAGTGCCGTGTTCTCAATGGAACATTTAAAGTTTTGGTTCTGTTTACTGGCGTCATCTTGCAGTCTCCACATATCTCTTATGTGTGACTGCCATCTACTGGTCACACTTATCCTTACACTATGTACCAAATAAAATAGCTTCAAGGTCAGTAAGCACAACGAGAATTATTATGTACATTAGGCGCACCTGGTTATAAGGTGCACTGTCGATTTTTGAGAAAATGAAAGGATTTTAAGTGTGCCTTATAGTCTGAAAAATATGGTGAATAGATAGGATCAAAATAGTATAAATTTCACAGAGCTTCCCGAGCCATTTTGAGAATTAATGAGCAAACCGGTCATGTGATCTGTGATGTAGAGAGAGAAAACCACAGATCCATTTCCAATCAACAACAATGCAAATTATGCAGACTTTGTGAGAGCCAACAACGATTACTTAGGGAAAAATTATGATCCAGAACCTTATATTTTTGAGCCGGAACAAACGCAGTACGTTTTAGAAGCCGAGTGCTAAATGGATTCAGCACTGTGTGTAATGGAAACACTTTATTGTCAGCATCAGCAGCATTGCTAGGTGCTAAACATACAAACTAACCATAACATAAACCATAATAAAACAAAGGACTTACAGTACAATTTCCACTCTCGCTGGGATGCTGATCGACGAACGCTCACATAATTCTGTTCCGATGAAGATTCAATCACAATCCACACGAAAGGTTAAAAAAAGTTTTCTGCAACAAGCGCCTTTTTGTGTCTTTTTCGCCATCTCAGGGGATGTCAAAGTCCACCAGTCTCTCGATGTGTGGCCACAATTGTCTACTACCAGCTGAGAGATGCATAAATTATAATCTAGAATTAACTTTTAGCGAGTTTGAGACAAAGCAAAAGCAGTGTGCCGTCAATAGTAGCATAAGCTAGCATTAGCTCACTGCTATCAATGTGCTGCTAAAATAAGCCATCTGTGTTTGCGCTTAAAATAACAATGTCGCTCATATTTCGTTAATTTTCAGGTCACAACATGTGAATGGATTATTGTTGGTGGTTTCTGGATGTTTTCTCAAAGGGTTTTAAAGACGCAATAAAGGGCTCTCAATCCGTTGACTTATTTTTTAGCTATTTATTTACCATTTCGAATGCATTAAAAAGCCAAACGTATGTGTGTGTCTTACAAACCCCGTTTCCATATGAGTTGGGAAATTGTGTTAGATGTAAATATAAGCGGAATACAATGATTTGCAAATCATTTTCAACCCATATTCAGTTGAATATGATACAAAGACAACATATTTGATGTTCATACTGATAAACATTTTTTTTCTGCAAATAATCATTAACTTTAGAATTTGATGCCAGCAACACGTGACAAAGAAGTTGGGAAAGGTGGCAACAAATACTGATAAAGTTGAGGAATGCTCATCAAACACTTATTTGGAACATCCCACAAGTGTGCAGGCTAATTGGGAACAGGTGGGTGCCATGATTGGGTATAAAAACAGCTTCCCAAAAAATGCCCAGTCTTTCACAAGAAAGGATGGGGCAAGGTACACCCCTTTGTCCACAAATGCGTGAGCAAATAGTCAAACAGTTTAAGAACAACATTTTTCAAAGTGCAATTGCAAAAAACTTAGGGATTTCAACATCTACGGTCCATAATATCATCAAAAGGTTTATGATCAGCGCCAGAGTTTGGTCCGCATTGCCGGCAGTAAGTCGGACCCGTTTCCAGTGAGGGTTGGACTCCGCCAAGGCTGCCCTTTGTCACCGATGCTGTTCATAACTTTTATGGACAGAATTTCTAGGCGCAGTCAAGGCGTTGAGGGGATCTGGTTTGGTGGCTGCAGGATTAGGTCTCTGCTTTTTGCAGATGATGTGGTCCTGATGGCTTCATCTGGCCAGGATCTTCAGCTCTCACTGGATCGGTTCGCAGCTGAGTATGAAGCGACTGGGATGAGAATCAGCACCTCCAAGTCCGAGTCCATGGTTCTCACCCGGAAAAGGGTGGAGTGCCATCTCCGGGTTGCGGAGGAGACCCTGCCCCAAGTGGAGGAGTTCAAGTACCTTGGAGTCTTGTTCACGAGTGAGGGAAGAGTGGATCGTGAGATCGACAGGCGGATCGGTGCGGCGTCTTCAGTAATGCGGACGCTGTATCGATCCGTTGTGGTGAAGAAGGAGCTGAGCCGGAAGGCAAAGCTCTCAATTTACCGGTCAATCTATGTTCCCATCCTCACCTATGGTCATGAGCTTTGGGTTATGACCGAAAGGACAAGATCACGGGTACAAGCGGCCGAAATGAGTTTCCTCCGCCGGGTAGCGGGGCTCTCCCTTAGAGATAGGGTGAGAAGATCTGCCATCCGGGGGGAGCTCAAAGTAAAGCCGCTGCTCCTCCACATTGAGAGGAGCCAGATGAGGTGGTTCGGGCATCTGGTCAGGATGCCACCCGAACGCCTCCCTAGGGAGGTGTTTAGGGCACGTCCAACCGGTAAGAGGCCACGGGGAAGACCCAGGACACGTTGGGAAGACTATGTCTCCCGGCTGGCCTGGGAACGCCTCGGGATCCCCCGGGAAGAGCTGGACGAAGTGGCTGGGGAGAGGGAAGTCTGGGCTTCCCTGCTTAGGCTGCTGCCCCCGCGACCCGACCTCGGATAAGCGGAGGAAGATGGATGGATGGATGGATAAAAAGCTTAGTATTTTCTGTATTGCCTCTATATATATATATATATATATATATATATATATATATATATATATATATATATATATATATATATATATATATATATATATATATATATATATATATAAGCGGAAGAAGATGGATGGATGGATGGGTTCAGAGAATCTGGAGAAATCACTCCACGTAAGCGGCATGGCCGGAAACCAACATTGAATGACCGTGACCTTCGATCCGTCAGACGGCACTGTATCAAAAACAGACATCAATCTCTAAAGGATATCACCACATGGGCTCAGGAACACTTCAGAAAACCACTGTCACTAAATACAGTTGGTCGCTACATCTGTAAGGGCAAGTTAAAGCTCTACTATGCAAAGCGAAAGCCATTTATCAACAACATCCAGAAACGCCGCCGGCTTCTCTGGGCCCGAGATCATCTAAGATGGACTCATGCAAAGTGGAAAAGTGTTCTGTGGTCTGACGAGTCCACATTTCAAATTGTTTTTGGAAATATTCAACATCGTGTCATCCGGACCAAAGGGGAAGCGAACCATCCAGACTGTTATCGACGCAAAGTTCAAAAGCCAGCATCTGTGATGGTGTGGAGGTACATTAGTGCCCAAGGCATGGGTAACTTACACATCTGTGAAGGCACCATTAATGCTGAAAGGTACATACAAGATTTGGAACAACATATGCTGCCATTTAAGCGCCGTCTTTTTCATGGACGCCCCTGCTTATTTCAGCAAGAGAATGCCAAGCCACATTCAGCACGTGTTACAACAGCGTGGCTTCGTAAAAAAAAGAGTGCGGGTACTTTCCTGGCCCGCCTGCAGTCCAGACCTGTCTCCCATCGAAAATGTGTGGCGCATTATGAAGCCTAAAATACGCAGACTGTTGAACGACTGAAGCTCTACATAAAACATGTTTGGGAAAGAATTCCACTTTCAAAGCTTCAACAATTAGTTTCCTCGGTTCCCAATCGTTTATTGAGTGTTGTTAAAAGAAAAGGTGATGTAACACAGTGGTAAACATGCCCTTTCCCAACTACTTTGGCACGTGTTGCAGCCATGAAATTCTAAGTTAATTATTATTTGCAAAAAAAATATAAAGTTTATGAGTTTGAACATCAAATATCTTGTCTTTGTAGTGCATTCAATTGAATATGGGTTGAAAAGGATTTGCAAATCATTGTATTCCGTTTATATTTACATTTAACACAATTTCCCAACTCATATGGAAACGGGGTTTGTACATAAGGATTGTGAATGATACACAACACATCTCTTTCCAATTTTTGCGTAACTGACTGATCTGATAACATGGTCAGAATGCAGAAGCGTTACTTGTGACGTCATCCGACCCTACTTGGAGCGGAATATTGAAAATGGCCAACTAAATTAGTGACATTTTCTGATGTTTAGACGGTATTTTCACATACTTTGTGGATTGTAAATGCAATTTGATATGGTTTAAATGATACAAAGATACACAATTAAGCATATAAAGTGAACTTATTTTTCCATTATATTCGTTCTTTAGGAAAAACATTTTGACCAAAAGTCCTTATCTTCACATTTAGAATCATTAAAAATGATCCCTGCAAATTATAATTATCTCACTTGGTCCGTCCCATTTCGCGTGAGTCAATTTGACTGGAGAAGTCCACACTGTCCTCATATGCCCATCATTAGGAAATGTATACAGGCTGACACCTTCTTTAGTTGTATTGTTACAATCTGCAACAATGCATCTGGCTAATATGTGATAATTCCTTCAAATTCTGCTCAAAAGATATAATTCACAATAAAAATGCTACGAAAACACATACCATAATTATCGGACTATAAGGCACACTTAAAATCCTTTAATTTTCTTGATACGTATTAATTCTGGTGTCCACCTCGGAGCAATTTTATTTAGTACAGCTGAGATAGGCTCCAGCACCCCCCGCAACCCCAAAAGGGACAAGCGGTAGAAAATGGATGGATGGATGGATGGATGTTGTAATAAGTGTGATTAGTCAATAACAGTCACACATAAGACATATGTGTGGTTTGCAGGGTGACGCCTGTTCAATAAATGACATTAGCAAGTAACCCGCAAGCAAGCAACATCAATACTTTGTTATTTCATTGAGAATATAGTAGGAGTGGAGGATTATGGCAAAAATAATAATCACGATTATTTTGAGTGATATTGTAATCACGATTAATTACACAATTAATCATTAATTTGAAAACACAAGTATTTAATTAACCACCGAAACTCAACTTTAATTATAGTTTAAAAAAGGATATAAATTAGTAACGAATAAACCACAACAAGTAAAATAATAGTACCCGGTAATAACAATACATTTAAATAACTATAGTTGGGTTACAATCATGTGATCGAGAGGCACATCCGGGCACATCTGGGTTTCATATATATTAATATATAAGCGATCATGAAAAAATATTTAAAATGGGATGAAGTGGATTTATACGCTTATAAGAAAAATAATTTCTCAATGATTTAAAACATTTATCACGACCAAGAAATTACTGTGCGCCACATCTTTGACAAATTTGACACTTACGGTATTTAGAGAAGAAAAGATTAGAGACACATCATGTCTTTACATCTGAGGGGTCCACAAATTAAACATTAAACCGTAAAAGACAATATTGGACTTATTCGTGCATTGTTAAGTACCATATTTGATTGACAAAACGAGTGCTGTGCTGCTGTGCTGCTGTGATCGTGACGCTAATGAGAAAAAGGATACGTTTGTTTGCAGTATAATTCCTGCTACAAATATTTGTTTAATCTACAATTCATGTCTGTGGTCGTTTTATGATGTGAAGTTCATATTTAGCTGTATATGTCCCTGTTGTTCAGCAATGTTTGCTAGCGATATTAAGATTCAGTATATGCTGTTGAGCCTACGAGAGATTTATTCATATAGTTTATCAATACTACTAAGGATATTTTCTTCATGCTAACAAATATCACCAAGGACGCTATAACAGCCCTTTGAGACACTTGTGATTTAGGGCTATATAAATAAACATTGATTGATTGATTGATATAACGTGGTCATCTGTGTCGAATAAAGCACTTGGCTTTCCTGCACAACAACTACGATTTTAGTTTCTGTTATGAAAATGGACAAAGAATCACAATATTTATTACAAGGACTTAACAAGACGTTAGTTTATTTTCACAAGCAGGTCTTCATAGTTATATTTAGGCATAGCAACCACACAAGAACACAATCTAATGCAATCTATTGTCCTTTCTTTACATTTAGTTCTGCTATCAAACACTACTAATAAAGTAGAGATTAAACTCCATTGCATCACAGAAAGTTTCTCAAGCAAAACAAATGTTCAAACAAACATTTTACAAAGTGTTTGCTGCAGACACAAGCTGTCCAATTGTATTCCACAGGATGATGAAAGTGATATTTTGAAGAGCAATTTCCTTCCACACACTTTTGTTTTTTCCCTGACTTCATAACCATTATGAACCACTTACTTCTAGGCTCTATGAAAGCTTTTTCCTATCTCTCTATTTGAACGACTGGAACAACCAAGAAGAGGACATCAATACGGCATTTTCTGATCAAACTTTACACTCGTGCTCAGTTGTTTTAATGCTACACTCAAGCTGCTTGACCATCGTGTGAATTAAGCCCCACAAAAAAAAACGGACGTCATTTGCAACCCACGTAATAATTAAATAAAATGTAATTATTACGTTTTAATTGTTTTTAGTTCCATGTTTTAACTTTTACACAAATTATACCATTTTTTAACTTTTACACAAATTTGACCAATGTGTGATTTTTGTGTCAAATAAAATTGTGCAAAAGGTTTGTTAATTACATGCAAAATCTCTCAAATTTAATGGTGCAAAACATCTCTGAACAATGTTGACCAGTAATTTAGGTCAAAGCATAATAATTGTGTAAATGTATCAATAAGTGCTTTAAGTTCATTATGCTTGTGATAGTACTTTTTTGAAACTTTTAATTTGTTAGCGCAGTCAGACCGGCTATGGCGCACCGCGCTATTATTGTGAAGGGGGGACGTGTGCTGCTGTTCTCAGTTTGACGTGTAGAGGCGACTTGAAGCTGTTTAAGAAAAAAAACAGAGCGCCCATATTGGCTCCATTGTAAGCGGACGTTGATTTTTATCAACGACCGTCCAAACGATTGGTTTATTTACGAGTTAAAATGCATTAAAAAAAAACGTGTGTTCTTGTCTCTTTTAATGATAATATAGGCAAAATTCCCCAAAAAGTTGTTTGTCGTTCTTTGTTTCCAATTTTGAGGGAGAGGTTTTCTGCGTTAACAGTTAAGTTGTGGCTGAATGAATGCTGGGGATAACTGGAGAGCCCTGACCGAAACCCCATCAAAAATCTTACGGTTAATCAAGAGCACAGATTTCTTGCTTGGCCCTGGCATCAGAAATTATTTGTTTCACCTTTGACGTCATTCTTATACAATAATGGACTTCAATTTCACAGACACACTACAATTTTGCAGAAGCTGTTCGAGTCCAACTCAAACATACCAGCGTCACTAACTACATATTATAATGTTTATAATAAACACACTACAAACAGTCTGTCTGCCCTTGACTGACCCGCCTGGGGGTCTTATTGAGCCATGGCCTGCTGTGCAGCAGTGGAGCTGAGAGTCTACTCTTAAGGAACAGATGCTAGGGCACAACAGCTGCTCATCTGGCATCAAACCAAACCAACTGGATAGGCACACAACTCATGAACAAAAACATCAACATGTGTTACTAAAACCTTTTCCTGCCTGGTAGGACAGTCGCATGTGCACGGAACACATACATTTGCAATAAACATTAATGTGTAAATACTTTTAACATGTATTGTTGTTAAAAAAACAATGAAGTCACCTTGGAAAGACTGGCGAGCTCTCTCCACTAGCTCATCTATGGGATAGCTGGCCAGGTCTCCTCTGGCATGCTTGGTCTTGCAGTAGGTGCAGGCATTCAGACACCTGGACAGGTAAGTAAAGACAATGATATTATTTTTTAAAAAAAACACTCAAATCAAATAACCATTATATTGCACATTTATTCCTCAAAGTCCAAAAATCAAAGTAATACAAATAGGAAATAAATACATTGCAGAACAAGTTTGTTTCAAATTTACTTGTGAACTGACTTTTTAAGGTTTCAATTAATTTGGTTTAGTAGCATAGTTTACAATTTTACTAGGGATGTAACAATATGAAAATGTCATATCACGGTTACTGTCACCAAAATTATCACGGTTATTATTATTACCAGCAAAAGGGACTTAAACCGGATTGACAAACTGATCCGGAAAGCCGGGCAAACTATTGGCACACAGTTGGAGGCGTTTGTGTCAGTGAGGGACAGGAGGACACTGGACAAACTGCTCGCCATCATGGACAATCCTGCCCACCCACTCCACCAGACAATTGAGGGACAGCGGAGCTCATACTCCAACAGGCTACTTCAGCTTCATTCCCACAGTGTTCAATTCAACAACTCCTTCATTCCGCACTCCATCTAGCTGTATAATCCCTCGCCATACAGCAATAGATGATGTCTATTACATGACACCTTCTATGTTAGCTACCTCTCTTTGTTTATAATGTATATTTTCTGCTGTATCTACTCTCTATTTTATGCTGCCTTTTTTTTTTTTGCTGCAGCTGTTACATATACTGTAATATTGTACATGGTAATTGGAATTTGTTATATACTACCGTTCAAAAGTTTGGGGTCACCCAAACAATTTTGTGGAATAGCCTTCATTTCTAAGAACAAGAATAGACTGTCGAGTTTCAGATGAAAGTTCTCTTTTTCTGGCCATTTTGAGCATTTAATTGACCCCACAAATGTGATGCTCCAGAAACTCAATCTGCTCAAAGTTTTGTAGCTTCTGTAACGAGCTAAACTGTTTTCAGATGTGTGAACATGATTGCACAAGGGTTTTCTAATCATCAATTAGCCTTCTGAGCCAATGAGCAAACACATTGTACCATTAGAACACTGGAGTGATAGTTGCTGGAAATGGGCCTCTATACACCTATGTAGATATTGCACCAAAAACCAGACATTTGCAGCTAGAATAGTCATTTACCACATTAGCAATGTATAGAGTGTATTTCTTTAAAGTTAAGACTCGTTTAAAGTTATCTTCATTGAAAAGTACAGTGCTTTTCCTTCAAAAATAAGGACATTTCAATCTGACCCCAAACTTTGGAACGGTAGTGTATATTGTATATATTATATAAAAATATAATAAAATAGTATATATTATATACTGTATATATAATATGTAAATATTACATATATGTTATATTTTATATTGCTATTATGGTAATTTTTTAGTCTACTTAATACCTGCATTGTACTTTCCATCCTTTGAGACTGAGCTACTGTGTGGAACAATTTCCCTTGTGGATCAATAAAGTTTTTCTAAGTCTAAGTCTATGGTATTGTTGAATGCACTCAAAAAGTACATACACACAGTATAACAAAGTTTTATTTAAAAAAATAAATATAATACGTAGCCACACAATATACTTTCTTGGCAGAAGAAATATGTTATATAATAGTATTGTTCTGGCTATTTAGGAGCCAGTTTAAAAAGTGTTTAAATATGTTAATCTTCTTCCTTTTTAATTTTTAAAAAGTGTAAGTGTTTTTAATGACAAAGAAAAATGTGTTGGGTGCATGCATCAAATCCGGTTTGTGACATAACGCAAATTAACTTCCTGTTGTCATATTGCCTTGAATGTAGATGATCTCTTGGGGTCGGCAACCTTCAGCATACAAAGAGCCATTTGAGCCCATTTCCCACCAAGTGAAACCCACCTAGAGCCGCAAACTCTGTTTGATCCTTAAAATGATGATAACACCAATTCTAGTTTCATTACATTCATGCTACGGCATTTATGAAATCAAACACTCGACAGAAAACGCAGTCTGTATTGTGACGATTGCGCGGTGCAAATGCTCGTAATTTATCTGAGCACTGCGTGCTTCTTTGAACTCTCTTAACAAGGGGGAAGTGAGACAGCGTACCTCTCTGGACGTCTTTAGCAAACACGGTCACCTTGTGCTTAACGCAAGTATTTTCTCCAGCATCTGCAGGGCTGTGCCTACTTTTCCCTGAAGACTAGTTGAGCGTCTTAGGGTGTGCTGCCATATCCACCATATAATGCAGCTTTTCTAGCTACTCTGGCTCATCTATCTCAGGAAATGTGAGCCCTTTGCTTTCCAGGAAAGTTTATACGGGCTGCATACACACAGCAAACGGTTTCAGCGTCTCCCCTCTGGACAGCCACCATACTGTGTTGTGCAGCAGGAGATGGTAATATGTGCTTTCAATTTCTTCCAATAATTAACAGAACTAACTGGGGTTGAATCATTTTGCCATTATTTTGTGTACTATCTGAATGACAAGATTGATCTGTTCATTGACCGCTAAAAGCAAGACAATTGCTTGGCAGCAAGCGATGACGCAACGGGGGTGTGATGTACGTTTCGATCGACAAAATAATAAAATATGATTTATTGGTTTTATTAAAAGATCACCAAGCTCTTCAAAATAGCAACTGTCATATTACAATAAACAAACTAAATTAAGAATACCGTTTATCGTTACATCCCTAAATTCTACTTAAAAAAACACTTAAAATTAATATGAATAAAAAAAATCTACAGCTGCACAAAAAAGTAGACTGGTCAGAAATGAGGATGTAACGATTACCATTACATTGACAAACCGCAATAAAATTCCAGTGGATTAGTAGTACCGTTTAAAATTTCAATAACTGTAAAAACAGGATGGATTACTGCACATTGAAAAATATATTGGGAAATATAGCGCCCTGCCATCCAGGTTCAATTCTAACATGAGTACAAGACACAATCAGGTCTTACCCCCATTACAAACAACACATTTTGCCAGTATCATTAGGAAACATTTTAAAACCTTCACACGTTAAGACAAAAGAAAATAGACTGCACGTTAAGACAAAAGAAAATAGACTTATTTAGACACTCAATTAACAATAATATGTTTTTAAGAAGCTACAATTATATATAATGTTTCCATCCATCCATCCATTTGTTACCACTTGTCCCTTATGGGGTTGCGGGGGATGCTGGGGCCTATCCCAGCTGCACATGGGCGGAAGGCGGGGTACACCCTGGACAAGTTTCCACCTCATCACAGGGCCAACATAGATAGACAGACAACATTCATACTCACATTCACACACTAGGGCCAATTTAGTGTTGCCAATCAACCTATCTCCAGGTGCATGTCTTTGGAGGTGGGAGGAAGCCGGAGTAACCGGAGGGAACCCACGCAGTCATGGGGAGAACATGCAAACTCCACACAGAAAGACCCCAAGCCCAGGGATCGAACCCAGGACCTTCATATTGTGAGGCACACATACTAACCCATGCTGCTCATATAAAATGTTTATTTTATTTATTTTTTAAATACAACTTGGTTCTTCATACCGACAGCCATCAGACTGTATAATGCATATGTTCCTTTTTGACTGTACTTGAATGTATAATAGACTGTATTGATATTATTCACACGTGAATAATGCTGTATAATAGACTGTATTTATGTTATTCACATGTAAAAAATACCTAAGTGTTTATTGTGAGCGAACTGTGGTGCTGAAATTCCCCCAGGGATCAATAAAGTACTTTCTATTCTATTCTATTCAAAGATTTCAGTGTGTGTACAGGTATATGTGCTTATTGAGAACATTCAACAATACCAGCATTATAATAATGATAACCATGATAATTTTGATCACAATAACAATGATATTAAATGTTCGTATTGTTACATTCCTGTTCACAAATGAAGGCCGACCAATAAAGGAACAAGAAATAAAACTGTAGTCGTCTCCGTAAGCAGGAGAAAAATGGAGAGAGAAAAAAAACTATAAAAAATATTTTGTAGGATTTCATTTGTCAATGTCTAGAATTTGACCTTCTATTGTAACAATAAAGCGCGCACATTTTTAAGTAGCATGTCAAATTGTATTTTCTACAAATATTTTAAAATAAACTGTGACAAGTAACTGACCTCAGTCCTGTTTTTGACAGAAAGCATTCTCTGTTGGCTCATTTTATGCATTTCACACAAAACACAGATCACAAGGGGTATTTTGTCTCATATTCCAGTGGAACTTGTAAACTGAAATGCCTTGACAGAAATGCCAGAAAGTGCAGTGCTATGCGGTTACCAAAACCATGATGTCGACATACAGTCCATGTCTTTGTCTGCCACAGGGAAAAACAGCTCAAAGGAAAATGGCCTTGGACAAAGATTAAATTTTTTTTACATGTTTTGATTTCAGGTGAATTTAACACAGACAACCAGCAAAATAGCTACATGAGAACTGTAACAGAAAAACAAAAAGTAGCCTTTGCTTTTCACTGTACATACTGTAGAGTTTAAGCAAATGTGGGATTTTAAAAACAATTGTTGTGTTGGGTTGTGATTTTACACAACTGGGCATCTAACAATCAGACATTTACATGCATGTGAAAACATCCATCCTTCCATCTGTTCATTTTCTACCACTTGTCCCTTTCGGGGTTGCGGGGGGTGCTGGAGCCTATTCCAGCTGCACTCTAGGATGCTATATAGTGTCCAATCTATACCCACAAGGGGTGTCGTAAGTTTTTACATGTATATAAATATATGGTACCTAATTAAGCAACCTTCTGTCTGCATGTGACTTGGCTTCTTCACATCCTGGGATCACGCCAACAGCCACTATGCGTATGCGTTGTATATATATATATATATATATATATATATATATATATATATATATATATATATATATATATATATATATACACACAGTATATACATCCATCCATCCATCCATCCATCTTCTTCCGCTTATCCGAGGTCGGGTCGCGGGGGCAGCAGTTTAAGCAGGGAAGCCCAGACTTCCCTCTTCCCAGCCACTTCGTCCAGCTCTTCCCGGGGGATCCCGAGGCGTTCCCAGGCCAACCGGGAGACATAGTCTTCCCAACGTGTCCTGGGTCTTCCCCGTGGCCTCCTACCGGTCGGACGTGCCCTAAACACCTCCCTAGGGAGGCGTTCGGGTGGCATCCTGACCAGATGCCCGAACCACCTCATCTGGCTCCTCTTGATGTGGAGGAGCAGCAAAATAACGTCTCGCAGGCGGCAATTGGCCCGCGGGCTGCGTGTTTGAGACCCCTGCTTTACACACTGATGTCGCTTGTTGATGCAGTACAGCCTGAAGGATCGAAGGTCACAGGCTTAGCTGCTTACGTGTAGTGATTTCTCCATATTCTCTGAACCCTTTGATGATATTACGGACCGTATATGGTGAAATCCCTAAATTCCTTGCAAAAGCTGGTTCAAAAAGGTTTTTTCTTGAACTGTTCAACAATTTGCTCACGCATTTGTTGACAAAGTGGTGACCCTCGCCCCATCCTTGTTTGTGAATGACTGAGCATTTCATGGAATCTACTTTTATACCCAATCATGGCACCCACCTGTTCCCAATTTGCCTGTTCACCTGTGGGATGTTCCAAATAAGTGTTTGATGAGCATTCCTCAACTTTATCAGTATTTATTGCCACCTTTCCCAACTTCTTTGTCACGTGTTGCTGGCATCAAATGCTAAAGTTAATGATTATTTGCAACAACAAAAAAATGTTTATCAGTTTGAACATCAAATATGTTGTCTTTGTAGCATATTCAACTGAATATGGGTTGAAAATGATTTGAAAATCATTGTATTCCGTTTATATTTACATCTAACTCAATTTCCCAACTCATATGGAAACGGGGTTTGTATATATATATATATATATATATATATATATACAGACATACATATATATGAGGGGTGTCCAAACTTTTTCCACTGAGGGCCGCACACGGAAAAATGAAAGCATGCGGGGGCCATTTTGATATTTTTTATTTTCAAACCATAACAAAATATATAGATTTTTTTTTTTTACCTTCAGGATGCCTGGGACCCACAAAGGGTCTCAGTCATTAAAATGTTAAAACAAGTCAAATTATTATTATTTTTTTAAAGTTTAACGCTTACAATAAATCTGTATATAAACTTCAGGTTGTTATAAAGTTGAAAAAAAAAATGCCTTACGCCTTTTCTGTCAAAGACAACTTTGTTTTTTTTATAGTAAAACTGAAATATGCAGCATTTGGACAATTGTGAAGTAATTGGAGCCCTGAAAAGATCAATAATGCATGACACCATTGATTTTATTTTCATTATTATTTTTGATTACCGTATTATTCGGACTATAAGTCGCAGCTTTTTTCATAGTTTGGCCGGGGGTGCGACTTATACTCAGGAGCGACTTATGTGTGAAATTATTAACACATTACCGTAAAATATCAAATAATATTATTTAGCTCATTCACGTAAGAGACTAGACGTATAAGATTTCATCTGATTTAGCGATTAGGAGTGACAGATTGCTTGGTAAACGTATAGCATGTTCTATATGTTATAGTTATTTGAATGACTCTTACCATTATATGTTACGTTAACATACCAAGCATGTTCTCAGTTGGTTATTTATGCGTCATATAACGTACACTTATTCAGCCTGTTGTTCACTATTCTTTATTTATTTTAAATTGCCTTTCAAATGTCTATTCTTGGTGTTGGGTTTTATCAAATAAATTTTCCCCAAAAATGCGACTTATACTCCAGTTTAATGTGAAATATTTGAAGAAATTGGAGCCTTGAATAGGTCAATAATGCATTATAAGATTGATTTTTTGTCTTTTTTTTTTTTTTTTGGAGTAATGGCAAAAAAAGGAACATAAAGATAGACAGCCTGCATGGCAGCTTCGTGTCAACATTGCAACTTTTTCTAGTTAGATTTCACCTCATTTCACTTTTTTAATGTTTTTTTTGAGTTTTGCAATAGCATTTCCAGAATGTGTGGCGGGCCGGTAAACAATTAGCTGTGGGCCGCAAAAGGCCCCCGGGCCGCACTTTGGACACCCCTGATATATACATATACATATACATATATATATATATACATATACATATACATATGTATATACATATACATATATATATATATACAGTATATACATATATATATTAGGGCTGCAACAACTAATCGATTAAATCGATTACAATCGATTATACAAATATATGCAGATTAATTTAGTCATCGATTCGTTGGATCTATGCTATGCGCCGAGGCCTTTTTTTTATTTTTATTTTCTTATAAACCTTTATTTATAAACTGCAACATGTACAAACAGCTGAGAAACAATAATCAAAATAAGTATGGTGCCAGTATGCTGGTTTTTTTTCCAATAAAATACTGGAAAGGATAGAAATGTAGTTTGTCTCTTTTATCCGATTATTGATCGATTAATCGAAGTAATAATCGACAAATTAATCGATTATCAAATTAATCGTTAGTTGCAGCCCTAATATATATATATATATATATATATATATATATATATATATATATATATATATATATATATATATATATATATATATATATATGTATACTGTATATATATACTGTATATATACATAAATGTATACTGTATATATACATACATATATACATTGTATACATATATATATACATTGTATACATATATATATATATATATATATATATATATATATATATATATATATATATATATATATATATATATATATATATATATATATATAAATAAAAACAAATTGGAAAGAAATGTGTTTATTATTCACAATACCTATGTGGATCTTATTCTTTTTTTAAGCATTCGAAATCGTATAAATTTAAGTGTAAAAGTCTGCTAACAATTGAGGCAGCGGGGTTACTCTACTCCGCTCATAAAGCCCTCTAAAAACATCCAAAACCCGCTAACATTTTGTTACCCGAATATTAACCAAATATTAGCGATATTGTTATTATAAGCGCTAACGCAGCCAAAGTATTTTTAGCAGCGCATTGAGAGATAATTAGCTTGTGCTGCTTTTTGACATACTGTGAGCTCAACGGCCCTGCAGCTGCCGCACAGATTGCGTCTCAGATGGTCAAAATTATTCTACATTATAAATCACGCCTCTCACCTGAATAATAGAAGGATTTAGGCATAAATCGAGAAGTTGTTCATCTGTGACATTTAATTCATACCCAGATATAGAGACAGACAACATTTTCTGCAGCTACTTTTCCTTTTAACCCTTTGTGTGAAGTATGATTAAATTATTTATCTAAACAGGAAATAAGAACAACCTATCAGTCGTCATCCTAGTGAAAGCAGACATTGTACAGTAAGTGTTTGTAATATTGTGTTTGTAGTTTGTATGTCTTGTTTGGCACATAGCAATACTGCTACATGATGCTTAGTGTTTCACTAAAGCTGCATCGGTTTAGCACACAGCTTCTAAAAGGTGTAGCTAATCCTCCTTATATTCAGGCTCAAAATATAAGGCTACGGATCATCATTAGTCCCAAAGTAATCGTTGTTGGCGCTCATAAAGTCTGCAAGATCCCAGATCACATGACTGGCTCGCTCATTATCTCTAAAAAAGGCTTGGGAATCTCTGTGAGAGTTATACTAGTTTGATCATATCTATTTACTCACAAACATTGTACGTCTTTTGGTGTTATAAAAACGATAAATATGATAATAGCTTCAATGTAGAGGCAACTTGTTTTTCCAGTCTACTGGTACTTTAAGATACACTGAGATTAACGCATCAACAGTGCTTCACTAATCCATTTGAAATACAACATGCAAAGAGCATGTCACCAAAGGGGTAAAATTTAGTTGAAAAAAGATGCCTTTTAATCTGTCTATTCCTGCCTCTCTGTGTGTTGCTTATATCAGCTGAGGGCCCTAAAGATGGCAGCTAGGTCACATAACCTCACTGTGGAGAAAACAGAGACAGATGGGACCCTGCAAACACACAAAAACACACGCAGACAGACAGACACACACACACACACACATACACCACAACCACCAGGGGGTCCATCCATCTTAATGTGATCAGGCCCAGCTGAGTGGATCACACCAACATTAATCTCAAGAGACAGTCAGTGGTCTACTTGCCTGTGTGTGAGCGTGTGTGCATCAATTATGCCTATGTGTGCATGTGACTTTGGCAGTGTGCTGCTGCTGAACATTTGTCCAATATCACCACAACGCATTAGCAGTTTCGACGTCCCCATCAGCCTAAACAGAGGGCGACAACTAGTCAGCACTGACACAAACAGGGGTTGGAGCAGAGGAGTAGTGACACACTGACACTGTCTGCCCTGTATAAATGCAGATGGCTGCCATTCATTTCTAGTGGGCCCTCAGTGAGAACCAGAGTTCAGTTTCTTTATCCGTTGTATTTCAGATTAGATTAGTTTATTTCAAAGGGGACAATGCAATTTCATAAAACACATGACTACACATTGTTAAAAAAAGCCAGAATTAGCCAGAAGGCTAGTTTTCACCTGGCCATGATGTAAAAAAGGCATTAAAATTACAATTTAAAAGAAAAAGAAAAGAAAGAGAGAGAAAAATAAAAAAAAGCACACAATACATACACAATATGATAAAAAATTCAATACAACATCACAACATAACATTTATCTTAGCATCAAAACAGGCTCATCTTTTAGTGCTGGCAGCTGTAGGCGTTGATTAAAAATTGTGTGAAGGCCTTGTAAGTTATGACCAGTTTAACCTCCTATGGTACTGAGTTCCACACATTTGCACTCCTTACTGACCAGGCCGACTTACTGAAAGTGCTCCTGCGCAGAGGAATAAAACAGTCACCTCTGACAGAGCTTTGAGTGACACGCTCAAGGCTGTTTCTTTGGCTAATGAACTCTGCCAGAGGATCTGGAGCCAATTCATGCAGTACGTTATCGGTCAGTTTTAAGTCTGCAAATGTGTGAAGACTGTCCCAGTTTAAAAAACTGTATTTTTTTTTAGAATGGCACAGTGATGATAGTGCCTAGGTTTTTCTTATCCATAACTTTAATTGCTTGTTTGTACAAGATTTCCAATGTTTTTTGTTTTTTTTTTAACTCTGACCAGCCTTAAACCAGCTGATGAGGCAATAGTTGAAGTGGCTGAAAATCATCGAATGCAAATACAATTTTGCAGCTGTAGTTGACATTTCATTTCGAATTGCACGAAAATTTGTGAGATTAAACTTGATTAGTTTACACAATTTGTCAATATGGGCTTTAAAGGAAAGCTCTGAATCTATTATTAACCCAAGATATTTATATTGGCTGACAATTTGTATTCTTTCTCCATCGATACGTATGTCGGGGTCAGATGATACTTTTTTATGTTTTAGTTACATGCCTATTTCTTCTTTTGTCTTCCCCTTTCTGTTTCATACTGGCTAATTAAACCACAGAGGTAGCTGTTGCACCTGACAACAGTGTAGTTCATCAATGTGTTACAATGAGAAGGGCTACATCCCTAGTGTGTCTGGGACTGGCGTGTGTGTGTGTGCATGTGTTAAAAGTGCCATTGTGTAGCAGTCTTGAAAAGAAAGCCCCGTGGTTTCTCTATACATTTGTAAACCTCCCTTGACACACAGACACACACAAGTCGTTTCCTTTCGGTAGCCTCCCTTGTGCAGAATCTTTAAGACACACACACTAGAAGACCGTTAAGCAGGAAAAGGTTTTCTCAATGATAAGCACTCGGGGTTTACACATTAATTAGAAAACTGCTCCATACATAAACACATTTGGGCCATGCAAGCATGTGTGTTGCATACCCATTGTGCCAGTTTGAGAATGCAATTATCAAAACAAAGCTTAGATGGCGAGGGGCAACTCTGTGACTTTTTTCAAATGTAAAGCAAGGTTATTCAGTGCACTTATTGTTTAGGGTGGAGCGAGTAAACGAGCAAACAACTTTAAAACTGCTATTATATGGGTGAACAAAGCTGAGGTCTGCAAGAGTACACTTAGTGTCACCGCAAAGTCAAAGTGAGGAGTGCGAGGAATATGGCATGGTCAACAATGAGGCCCTGACAAGGAACATGAATGGAGGTAATGGTACAGAAAAAGGGAGGCAGTTAAATCATATTTAGCCATCTCGTATAGATAGTGAAGGTTGTATTCAAGGTTGGTGGGGAATTTATCAATGATGAAATCTTAACATTGCAACACATGCCAATACGGCCGGGTTAACTTATAAAGTGCAATTTTAAATTTCCCGGGAAACTTCCGGTTGAAAACATCTATGTATGATGACGTTTGCGCGTGACGTCGATGGTTGAAGCGGAAGTATTCGGACACATTGTATCACAATACAAACAGCTCTGTTTTCATCGCAAAATTCCACAGTATTCTGGACATCTGTGTTGGTGAATCTTTTGCAATTTGTTTAATGAACAATGGAGACTGCAAAGAAGAAAGCTGTAGGTGGGATCGGTGTATTAGCGGCTGGCTGCAGCAACACAGCCAGGAGGACTTTGAGTTAGATAGCAGACGCGCTATCCGACGCTAGCCGCCGACCGCATCGATGATCGGGTGAAGTCCTTTGTCGCGCCGTCGATCGCTGGAACGCAGGTGAGCACGGGTGTTGATGAGCAGATGAGGGCTGGCGTAGGTGGAGCGCTAATGTTTTTATCATAGCTTTGACGAGGTCCCGTAGCTAAGTTAGCTTCAATGGCGTCGTTAGCAACATCATTGCTAGGCTTCGACAGGCGGCACAGCATTAACCGTGTGGTTACATGTCCAGTGTTTGGTTCGGTGTCTCCTGATAGTAGTATAGTTGATCTTCTGTCTATCCTTCCAGTCAGGGGCTTCTTTCTTTTGTTTCTATCTGCATTTAAGCACGATGCTATCACGTTAGCTCCGTAGCTAAAGTGCTTCACCGATGTATTGTCGTGGAGATAAAAGTCACTGTGAATGTCCATTTCACGTTCTCGACTCTCATTTTCAAGAGGATATAGTATCCGAGGTGGTTTAAAATACAAATCCGTGATCCACAATAGAAAAATGAGAAAGTGTGGAATCCAATGAGCCCTTTTACCTAAGTTACGGTCAGAGCGAAAAAAGATATGTCCTGCACTGCACTCTAGTCCTTCACTCTCACGTACCTCATCCACAAATCTTTCATCCTCGCTCAAATTAATGGGGTAATCGTCGCTTTCTCGGTCCGAATCGCTCTCGCTGCTGGTGTAAACAATGGGGAAATGTGAGGAGCCCTTCAACCTGCGACGTCACGTTACTTCTGGTACAGGCAAGGCTTTTTTTATCAGCGACCAAAAGTTGCGAACTTTATCGTCGATGTTCTCTACTAAATCCTTTCAGCAAAAATATGGCAATATCGTGAAATGATCAAGTATGACACATAGAATGGATTTGCTATCCCTGTTTAAATAAAAAAAATTCATTTCAGTAGGCCTTTAACAGTAAGAACACTTTTATAAGCAAAAAGTATTGAATGTTGAATGTGTTGCTTTTCCTCTGCTTCAGATGATTTAAGATGAATAAAACAGAGCCACCAATCAGAGTACCAGCATATGTTACCAATAGTGGTTAAGGACAGTGGTCTCCAACCTTTTTGTAACTGCGGACCGGTCAACGCTTGAAAATTTGTCCCACGGACTGGGGGGTAGGGGGTTATGTTTATTTTTTTTGTCATAAAAAAATACAACCATGTGTGCTTACGGACTGTATCCCTGCAGACTGTATTGATCTATATTGATATATAATGTAGGAACCAGAAATATTAATAACAGAAAGAAACAACCCTTTTGTGCGAATGAGTGTGAATGAGTGTAAATGGGGGAGGGAGGTTTTTTGGGTTGGTGCACTAATTGTAAGTGTATCTTTTGTTTTTTTATGTTGATTTTTTATTTTATTTTATTTTTTCTTGTGCGGCCCGGTACCAATCGATCCACGGCCCGGTGGTTGGGGACCACCGGTTTAGGAGAACACATTTAACAAATACGGCAGACACGCGAGTGTGCGTCTCATGAACAACATTCTCCTTCTTGTCATTGTGCTCTGATTTTAAATATAATGTATACATCTTTATACATTTAATATATCACTATATCAATGCACAGATGTGTTATAAAGTGTAACGCCATCTTAATGTGGGTCAAAACATACCCAAAAGCACATGTAAAAAAATAAACATTGTCTACTTTATGCTAAAAACAAGACAAGCTTATACAAACCGTAAAAACATCTCTAATATATCTCTAAGTTTATTAATAATATATTACACCATTTTTCTTTACTTAAATAATTAATCATATCCACACTATTTAAAGCCGCTAACATCAGTCTTGTGACAGAGTGAGACCTCTTTATAGCCAAAGCTAAATATTATCTTTGTACAGCATGGTGCTAGTGTTGTTGCTCTTGGTCAAGCACAAGAAGAGGGTGAGGCAGGCATACAGATTTGTTCATTGTATTTATTTAATACATGGACAGCACACAATAATAAACATTTCTGTAAATGTGTCAGTAGCCACGTGTATATGGGCAACATGTATTTAATATGATCATAACTCGGATTAGAATGTTACTGTGTACATGGATGCTGAATTTTTTTTATCTGATTATGACGTGCGTTTTTGCGCATCACATCTTAAAGTGTCCGCACTGAGATCGGTAGGTTGTGAGTTCAAACCCCGGCCGAGTCATACCAAAGACTATAAAAATGGGACCCATTACCTTCCTGCTTGGCACTCAGCATCAAGGGTTGGAATTGGGGGTTAAATCACCAAAAATGATTCCCGGGCGCGGCACCGCTGCTGCCCACTGCTCCCCTCACCTCCCAGGGGGTGAACAAGGGGATGGGTTAAATGCAGAGGACAAATTTCACCACACCTAGTGTGTGTGTGTGACAATCATTGGTACTTTAACTTTAACTTTAACTAACTCGAAATACTATATTTTGACATGCGCAGCACATATCGTAAACGGAAGTAGAAGAAAAAGAAGCAGTTACTTCCGCTGGGAACAAACATGGCTCTGTGCATTTCTCCTTGTCCGATGTTGTCACATTATTTATTTATCCATTTTTCCTTCTGTCCGCTACTTTTGTTTTACCTCTTATTAGTTTACGGAGCTGTTCTATGCCCTCCAGACCATACTTTTGTATTTGCTAGTCTCAGTTTTAGAGTAACAAAGTCCACAGTAGAGGTGGGGGCAATAATCGATTTTTAGATGCATCGCAATTCGGACATGGACGATTATAGAATCGATTAGTAAACGTCTATAATCGGTAATCGATTTATATATTGTAAATAAAGTAATGCAGACAGTTGTACAATTTAGCTGACTACAGTGAGCCAACACATCGAGAGATCCGACAAGCTCCTTTATTATTGGGCACTTATGGTCCAGTTTTGCACACATTTTTCATTTATTTATTTATTATAATTTCAACCTGAATTTCGGAAGAAGTGTTTGTATGCGCTCCAATCTGAATGACTATCGGCATAAACCACCCGTCTTGATTAGGGCCGTAACTAGGATTTGAAAAATACAGATTTCAAAAATTGATGGTGCAAGAGGAGCTCCGAAAGACTGAAATCAAGGGTATCCTTGCACCATATATATCTTATTACCTTGAGCAACACAATTAATTTCCGGAATAACAAAAGCTTTCATTGAGGTAGAATTATCACATGTTATATTATCTAACATTTTTGACAACCAGCTTGATTTGAAATTTGTTCCCATATTCTTATAAGTGACAGCCCATGGCGTGGCCAGGAATACGTTTTGCTTGAAGTTTTATATGAAGTGCCTTGTCATTCAATAATTTACATTTGACATGTACTTCTTCACGTAAAACGCACAACCCCTCCGCCCCCATCTCTGTGAACATAACCTGACATACATAACAACGGTACTATACTGACAGTGTTTCACATGGTAAATGGTAAATGGGTTATACTTGTATAGCGCTTTTCTACCTTCAAGGTACTCAAAGCGCTTTGACACTATTTCCACATTCACCTATTCACACACTGATGGCGGGAGCTGCCATGCAAGGCCCTAACCACGACCCATCAGGAGCAAGGGTGAAGTGTCTTGCTCAAAGACACAACGGACGTGACTAGGTTGGTAGAAGGTGGGGATTGAACCAGGAACCCTCAAGTTGCTGGCACGGCCACTTTCCCAACTGACCACGCCGCCCCCACATCAATTTAATTCAAGAGAAACCAACATTAGTGACGTCAGTATAGTTTAAAGGCCTACTGAAATGATTTTTTTTTTATTTAAACGGGGATAGCAGATCCATTCTATGTGTCATACTTGATCATTTCGCGATATTGCCATATTTTTGCTGAAAGGATTTAGTAGAGAACATCGACGATAAAGTTAGCAACTTTTGGTCGCTGATAAAAAAAAGCCTTGCCTGTACTGTAGCGTGACGTCACAGTTTGAAAGGCTCCTCACATTTCCCCATTGTTTACACCAGCAGCGAGAGAGATTCGGACCGAGAAAGCGACGATTACCCCATTAATTTGAGCCAGGATGAAAGATTCGTGGATGAGGGACGTGAGAGTGTTGGACTAGAGTGCAGTGCAGGACGCATCTTTTTTCGCTCTGACCGTAACTTAGGTACAAGCTGGCTCATTGGATTCCACACTCTCTCCTTTTTCTATTGTGGATCACGGATTTGTATTTTTTAAAATGAGAGTCGAGAACGCGAAATGGACATTCACAGTGACTTTTATCTCCACGACAATACATTGGCGAAGCACTTTAGCTACGGAGCTAACATGATAGCATCGGGCTTAACTGCAGATAGAAACAAAAGAAATAAGCCCCTGTCCGGAAGGATAGACAGAAAATCAACAATACTATTAAACCATGGACATGTAACTACACGGTTAATGCTTTCCAGCCTGGAGAAGCTTAACAATGCTGTTGCTAACGACGCCATTGAAGCTAACTTAGCAACGGGACCTCACAGAGCTATGCTAAAAACATTAGCTATCCACCTACGCCAGCCAGCCCTCATCTGCTCATCAACACCCGTGCTCACCTGCGTTCCAGCGATCGACGGAGCAACGAAGGACTTCACCCGATCATCAATGCGGTCGGCGGCTAGCGTCGGATAGCGCGTCTGCTATCCAAGTCAAAGTCCTCCTGGTTGTGTTAATGCAGCCAGCCGCTAATACACCGATCCCACCTACAACTTTCTTCTTTGCAGTCTTCATTGTTCATTAAACAAATTGCAAAAGATTCACCAACACAGATGTCCAGAATACTGTGGAATTTTGCGATGAAAACCAAGCTTTTTGTATTGGACACAATGTGTCCGAATACTTCCGGTTCAACGATTGACGTCACGCGCATACGTCATCATACATCGACGTTTTCAACCGGAAGTTTAGCGGGAAATTTAAAATTGCACTTTATAAGTTAACCCAGCCGTATTGGCATGTGTTGCAATGTTAAGATTTCATCATTGATACATAAACTATCAGACTGCGTGGTCGGTAGTAGTGGGTTTCAGTAGGCCTTTAACGTTCGAACTGGAAAACTGTTATTTTTGCAAATATTAGCTCTTTTGGAATTTGATGCCTGCAACATGTTTCAAAAAAGATGGCTCAAGTGTCAAAAAAGACTGAGAAAGTTGAGCAATGCTCATCAAACACTTGTTTGGAAAATCCCACAGGTGAACAGGCTAATTGGTAGAAATGGTAGAACAGGTGAACAGGCTAATTGGGAACAAGTGGGTGATTGGGTATAAAAGCAGCTTCCATGAAATCAGAATTAGAATCAGAAATACTTTATTAATCCCTGAGGGGAAATTAAAATGCTAAGTCATTCACAAACAAGGATGGGGCGAGGGTCTCCATTTTGTGAACAAATGCATGATCAAATTGTCCAACAGTTTAAGAACAACATTTCTCAACCAGTTATTGCAAGGAATTTAGGGATTTCACCATCTACGGTCCGTAATGTCAACAAAACGTTCAGAGAATCTGGAGAAATCACTGCACGTAAGCGATGATATTATGGACTTTCGATCCCTCAGGCGGTACTGCATCAAAAAGCGACATCAGTGTGTAAAGGATATCACCACATGGGCTCAGGAACACTTCAGAAAACCACTATCAGTAACTACAGTTTGTCGCTACATCTGTAAGTGCAAGTTAAAACTATACTATGCAAAGCGAAAGCCATTTATCAACAACACCCAAAAACGCTGCCGGCTTCGCTGGGCCTGAGCTCATCTACGATGGACTGATGCAAAGTGGAAAAGTGTTCTGTGGTCTGACGAGTCCACATTTCAAATTGTTTTTGGAAACTGTGGACGTCGTGTCCTCCGGACCAAAGAGGAAAAGAAACATCCGCATTGTTATAGGCGCAAAGTTGAAAAGCCAGCATCTGTGATGGTATGGGGGTGTATTAGTGCCCAAGGCATGGGTAACTTACACATCTTTGAAGGCACCATTAATGCTGAAAGGTACATACAGGTTTTGGAGCCATCCAAGCAACATTATCACGGACGCCCCTGCTTATTTCAGCAAGACAATGTGAAGCCGCGTGTTACAACAGTGTGGCTTCATAGTAAAAGATTGCGGGTACTAGACTGGCCTGCCTGTAGTCCAGACCGGTCTCTCTTTGAAAATGTGTGGCGCATTATGAAGCCAAAAATACCACAACAGAGACCCCGGACTGTCAACTTAAGCTGTACATCAAGCAAGAATGGGAAATAATTCCACCTGAAAAGCTTAAAAAATTGGTCTCCTCAGTTCCCAAACGTTTACTGAGTGTTGTTAAAAGGAAAGGTGATGTAACACGGGGGTAAAATGCCCCTGTGCCAACTTGTTTGTAATGTGTTGCTGCCATTAAATTCTAAGTTAATGATTATTTGCAAAAAAAATTCAGTTTTTCAGTTCGAACATTAAATATCTTGTCTCACCAGTCTATTCAATTGAATATAAGTTGAAAAGGATTTGCAAATCATTGTATTCGGTCATTATTTACGAATTACACAAGGTACCAACTTCACTGGTTTTGGGTTTGTAGGTCCATTGACAGTGGTACCTAGTTTTTGCTATTAATCCGTTCCAAAAGTCCCGTTAAAAACTGAATCTTAACAAAAACAAATACAATTCTCCTCAAGGAAACAATTTCGATCCAATTAATTGAACTATTTATTTTGTTAACATGAAAACTTTTTTTTAAATATAATTATTATTATTTTACACAAAGAAAACAATATGAAAGGCATTTACGCAACAAATAAAAGGGATAGGTGATTTGGCCATAATGCAAAATGGTGTGTTATTGTTTGTGCTATGGTACCAGCTTTTGGATGAGTTTGCTCCCTGCAGGTGCTGCAGAACCCTTGTGTATAGAGCTTTTAACCGCAAGCATAATTCTTCTAAAAATGAGTGGGTGCGGCTTATATACAATTGGCTCTATAGACGAGAAAATATGGTAATTGCTGTGTTATAAAATGGCCTGAATCAAGACCCTGTACTATGAAGATGTGCAATAATGGAGACTTTAAAATCACATAAACTTGTTTGTGCTCTGGTTTGCCAATAAAATTATTATCTCTGGTCAAGGTATAAAGAATGAAAAATGCAAATGCACAAAGTTATTTTCATTTTCTCATGAATAACATTCGATTGTGTGTCCTTCTGTGCATGCTTGAGCCCAACTCTGCTTTGCACACAATTTGTTCAATTGAGCCTTTGTGCATGATTTCTTCTATTTAGTCATGCTGCAAAATTAAACTACTGCGTACGATTTGGATGGAAACAAAAAACGAAAATCACGAGGACCTAAGAGTTTTGTGACTACGACAGCAATCTGCTTGTTGTTTTGGCTTGGAGGGAGAGCACGTGCATAGTGTATGTGTGAGCAACCACAGCCTCATGTCAACGTGGGAACTATGAGTGTTTTCATAACTTCTTGTTTTGTCTGCAGGCAGACCTCGAGATTGTGTTTCTAAGAGATCAATCAGTTCACTGTTATGGGACAGGAATGGTGTGTTTATGTATAATTAAATAGTCAGAGATTCGAAATTAAAACATTCTGGTCTAAAATAGGTACATTTTGAGATTTTGGTAATGTTTGATTATATTTGATATTGCACTAAAGACATTTTAAAAAATGAGCATTTTATTGGGACATCATGTATGTGGGCTCTGTACCGAGGATGTCGTTGTGGCTTGTACAGCCCTTTGAGACACTTGTGATTTAGGGCTATATAAATAAACATTGATTGACATTGATTGATTGATAAAGGCCTACTGAAACCCACTACTACCAACCACGCAGTCTGATGATGAAATCTTAACATTGCAACACATGCCAATACGGCCGGGTTAACTTATAAAGTACAATTTTAAATTTCCCGTCAAACTTCCGGCTGAAAACGTTTCTATATGATGACGTTTGCGCGTGACGTCAACGGTTGAAGCGGAAGTATTCGGAGCCCATTGATTGATTTGTCCAATACAAAAAGCTCGGTTTTCATCTCAAAATTCCACAGTATTCTGGACATCTGTGTTGGTGAATCTTTTGCAATTTGTTTAATGGACAATGGAGACTGCAAAGAAGAAAGTTGTAGGTGGGATCGGTGTATTAGAGGCGGACTACAGCAACACAACCAGGAGGACTTTGAGGATAGCAGACGCGCTAGCCGAACGACCTCACCTTGACTACCTCCGTCTCCGGGCCGCCAACCGCATCGGTGATCGGGTGAAGTCCTTCGTCGTACCGTCGATCGCTGGAACGCAGGTGAGCACGGGTCGTGATGAGCAGATGAGAGCTGGCGTAGGTGCAGAGCTAATGTTTTTAGCATAGCTCTGTCGAGGTTTCGTAGCTAAGTTAGCTTCAATGGCGTCGTTAGCAACAGCATTGCTAGGCTTCGCCAAGCTGGAAAGCATTAACCGTGTAGTTACATGTCCAGAGTTTGGTAGTATTGTTGATCTTCTGGCTATCCTTCCAGTCAGGGACTTATTTGTTTTGTTTCTATATGCCGTAAAGCCAGATGCTATCACGTTAGCTCAGTAGCTAAAGTGTTTCGCAGATGTATTGTAGTGGAGATAGAAGTCACTGTGAATGTCCATTTCACGTTCTCGACTCTCATTTTCAAGAGGATATAGTATCCGAGGTGGTTTAAAATACAAATCCGTGATCCACAATAGAAAAAGGAGAGAGTGTGGAATCCAATGAGCCCTTGTACCTAAGTTACGGTCAGAGCGAAAAAAGATACGTTCTGCACTGCACGCTAGTCCCTAATCGTCGCTTTCTCGGTCCGAATCTCTCTCGCTGCTGGTGTAAACAATAGGAAAATGTGAGCAGTCCTTCCTCCGGTGTCGTCACGCTACTTCCGGTAGGGGCAAGGCTTTTTTTTATCAGAGACCAAAAGTTGCGAACTTTATCGTCGTTGTTCTATACTAAATCCTTTCAGCAAAAATATGGCAATATCGCGAAATGATCAAGTATGACACATAGAATGGATCTGCTATCCCCGTTTAAATAAAAAAAATTCATTTCAGTAGGACTTTAAAGATAACTATAAGGTAAAACCTCCAGTAGTAAAAAAAATATATTAAAAAATACTATATTTTCGGGAAAATTTAAATGTCAAGTGTGAAACATGTTAAGCTTAACTTCACTTTGAGACCTTAGTGTAGTCACTGACCAGCTAAAGCGGGGGTCGGCAACCCGCAAGTCTCATGACACATTATTTGTACAGTATGTACTATTGGCTGCATTTGCAGTTGTTTGTGTGCCATCTTGTTCCAGACCACAGCAAATGTTACCCAGCTTGCAACGATTGTAATAAATCCATGAGAAGAAGACGGCCTGCCATTTCCTTTAACTTGGACACACACATCTATACCTTTGGCAACCTAAGCCAGTCATTTCCAGAAGTTATCTCACCCTCTGAGAAGCCTCCATTTTACAAATGTTTTCCAATGTTGTAAAATGTGTAGAATAAATATTGCATTTCAACATTTCTGTCAATGAAGATTTGTGTCAACCTGTTGTCATTTTGATAGTAGGCTAATATAGACACATCATGTGTAGCCTGCATTAGAAGACTTGTATAAAGCTTTTATTTTTTGCGGCTCCAGTACGATTTTTTTTTTTTTTTGGTCCAATATGGCTCTTTTAACATTTTGAGTTGCCGAACACTGAGTTTAAAGGCCTACTGAAATTATTTTTTTTAATTTAAACGGGGATAGCAGATCTATTCTATGTGTCATACTTGATCATTTCGCGATATTGCCATATTTTTGCTGAAAGGATTTAGTATAGAACAGGGGTCAGCAACCTTTACCACTCAAAGAGCCATTTTGGCAAGTTTCACAAATTAAAGAAAGTAATGGGAGCCACAAAAAAAAATTTAAAATGAAAAACACTGCATACAAAGCTTAAATGCTTTGTGCTATGTTAACCAGGGGTCTCCGACACACGCACCGGCACGCATTTTAATGTGGAAATTTGATGTTAGTGCAGCCCGCGAGTTTTGAATGAATGGCGCTTGATAGCGTCATACTTGCCAACCCTCTCACTTTTCCCGGGAGACTCCCGAATATCAGAGCGCGATGACACTGCATTTGGCGCCCTCTACAGTCTGCCCTAACAGTGTACCTGCTCGACCACACATAGAATGCAATTTCAGCTTGCTCACGTAAGTGACAGCAAGGCGTACTAACTCAGCAGCCACACATCTTACACTGACGGTACCAATACCCAGAATCCCATGCAGCCCTAACTCTTCCGCTCAACCAACGCACGGAGAGGGGGGGGGGGTTGATGTGTGGGGGGATTTGGTGGTAGCAGGGGTGTATAATGTAGACCGGAAGAGTTAGGGCTGCATGGGATTCTGGGTAATGGTTGTGTTGTGTTTATGTTGTGTTACGGTGGGATGTTCTCCAGAAATGTGTTTTTCATTCTTTTTTGGTGTGGGTTCACAGTGTGGCGCATATTTGTAACGTAACAATGTTAAAGTTGTTTGATACGGCTACCGTCAGTGTAAGCTGTGTGGCTGATGAGTAAGTATGCTTTGCTGTCTCCTGTGGGTGCAAGTAATAACAACATGCAACATGTGGCTGGACTGGCACGCTGTATGTAAATGCTATAGAGGACAATTACTGCAGTGCAATTAGGGCACGCCCTTTATTTAGTAATTAGAGTGTAAATAGGATTATTTTTTCCCTGGGAGTAATTTATGAGAGACACTGACATCCATAAATCTCCTGGGAAAATCGGGGGGTCGGCATGTATGTAGCTGAGCCGCATCAGAGTGGTCAAGGAGCCGCATGCGGCTCCGGAGCCGCGGGTTGCCGACCCCTGGTATAGAACAACGACGATAAAGATTGCAACTTTTGGTATCTGATAAAAAAAGGCTTGCCCCTACCGGAAGTAGCGTGACGTAGTCAATTGAACATATACGCAAAGTTCCCTATTGTTTACAATGATGGCCGCATGAAGTGAGAGAGATTCGGACCGAGAAAGCGACAATTTCCCCATTAATTTGAGCGAGGATGAAAGATTTGTGGATGAGTAAAGTGCAAGTGAAGGACTAGTGGGGAGTTGAAGCTATTCAGATAGGGAAGATGCTGTGAGAGCCGGGGGTGACCTGATATTCAGCTGGGAATGACTACAACAGTAAATAAACACAAGACATATATATACTCTATTAGCCACAACACAACCAGGCTTATATTTAATATGCCACAAATTAATCCTGCATAAAAACACCTGCGTGTTTGTTATGCTAGCTCCTAGCTCCTCTGCTAGCTCCTAGCTCCATAGAACACGCCAATACAATTCAAACACCTGATCAACACACACAATCACTCAGCCCAAAAGACCGTTCACCTAACCCAAGGTTCATAAAGCTTATATATTTTTAAAAAGTTACGTACGTGACGCGCACATATGGTCAAGCTATCAAATGTTTAGCAGCCAAGGCTGCATACTCACGGTACCTGATATTCAGCTGGGAATGACTACAACAGTATATAAACACAAGACATATATATACTCTATTAGCCACAACACAACCAGGCTTATATTTAATATGCCACAAATTAATCCTGCATTAAAAACACCTACGTGTTTGTTATGCTAGCTCCTAGCTCCTCTGCTAGCTCCATAGAACACGCCAATACAATTCAAACACCTGATCAACACACACAATCACTCAGCCCAAAAGACAGTTCACCTAACCCAATGTTCATAAAGCTTATATATTTTTAAAAAGTTACGTACGTGACACGCACATACGGTCAAGCTATCAAATGTTTAGCAGCCAAGGCTGCATACTCACGGTACCTGGTATTCTGCTGGGAATGACTAAAACAGTAAATAAACACAAGACATATATTTACTCTATTAGCCACAACACAACCAGGCTTATATTTAATATGATACAAATTAATCCTGCATAAAAACACCTACGTCTTTGTTATGCTAACTCCTAGCTCCTATGCTAGCTCCTAGCTCCATAGAACACGCCAATACAATTCAAACACCTGATCAACACACACAATCACTCAGCCCAAAAGACCGTTCACCTAACCCAAGGTTCATAAAGCTTATATATTTTAAAAAAGTTACGTACATACGCAAAAAAAAAGTTGCGCACATACTGTCAAGCAATCAAATGTTTAGAAGCCAAAGCTGCATACTCACAGTAGCACGTCTGCGTCTTTGTCATCCAAATCAAAGTAATCCTGGTAAGAGTCTGTGTTGTCCCAGTTCTCTACAGGCTTCTGTGTATCAAAGTCAAAAGTCCTCCTGGTTAGAGTCTCTGTTATCCGAGTTCTTCCATCTTGACTGCATCTTTCGGGAATTTAAACAAAGACGCGCCGGCTGTGTACTGTTGTTGCTGACTTCGTTCGAAAAATACGTCCGTTTCGCACCGACAACTTTCTTCTTTGCTTGCTCAGCTTCTTTCTCCATAATGCAATGAACATAATTGCAACAGATTCACGAACACAGATGTCCAGAATACTGTGGAATTATGAAATGAAAACAGAGCTTTTTTGTATTGTATTCAATGGGGAAGGCATACCTCTGTTCCCCGGGCTACGTCAGAGGCGTTTCGAACCGGAAGTTTAGCGGCAAATTTAAAATGTCACTTTATAAGTTAACCCGGCCGTATTGGCATGTGTTATAATGTTAAGATTTCATCATTGATATATAAACTATCAGACTGCGTGGTCGGTAGTAGTGGGTTTCAGTAGGCCTTTAAGCAAGGGTCACCATCAACTAGTCTACCTTTGAGACTTTAGCGGTAAAGCTAAAAAATATAAAGGCATGAAAATACATTATCACTTCAGCGAGTGACCAACAAACCTGCCATCTTGCACGCACACGAGAATACATTTGTACGTATCACTGCGGTTTCAGTTTTGACTTCAGTGGGTGAAACCTGGATAATGCTCCTGTGTTGGGGCACAGTTGTGCAAAACGTTAAGGCTGGCTTTTGAAAATTATCATTTAGTTCCAGCTGCAATTATTCTCTCTTTAATTACCGTTTTTCACTCGCAACAAGCTTAATAGAGTTGTGGCTGCTCAGAGTTGATGCGTTCCTGACGCCGGCTGGCACCTCCACCTCCAAAGCTTTCCAACTGACCTATATTTGCACCTCCAAAAAATTATCTAGTTATCTAAATCATCTAAATGACGTCAGAGCTGTGATTGGTCTGCTTTTTTAGCACATTATTCTTGGGGTTTTCTTCCCACCCGTCCATTGCCTTGACTTGTTCAGAGGTCGCACAGCCCACCTTTGCGAATGTTCTCTGGTTTTGGAGCAATTAGGACGATAAAAGTAACCATTGTTTCATAATGAAAAAAAGAGTTATAAACAAATCAAGACGCCGTCAGAGGGGACACTAGCTATGTGACCTGAGAGCATAGTAAGTTAAAGTTAGGTTAAAGTACCAATGATTGTCACACACACACTAGGTGTGGTGAGATTAGCCTCTGCATTTGACCCATCACCCTCACCCCCTGGGAGGTGAGGGGAGCAGTGAGCAGCAGCGGTGGCCGCACCCGGGAATCATTTTTGTTGATTTAACCCTTAATTCCAACCCTTGATGCTGAGTGCCAAGCAGGGAGGTAATGGGTCCCATTTTTATAGTCTTTGGTATGACTCGGCCTGGGTTTGAACTCAGGACCTACCGATCTCAGAGCGGACACTCTAACCACTAGGCCTATTGCCACCTTAATCGTGACATACAGCATCTTTTTACACTTTCCTAAAATATTACATGTACAGTTAATCAATGTTTTGAGATAACAGTTAAACAACAAAACTAAGTAGTTTTCCATTATTTTCTATTGGAGTAATTAGTTCCAAATTTCATTAAAACTGAGTTTCACCGATGTCCCATTGTTTTGAACTAAAAGGTTCCCCTGTAGACTTCAGCGCTACCTATCACCACATTATCAAGTGAGGTAAACTGTAACAAATAAGGTAACATGAGAGGACTACAGACCACTGCCTTATCAGAGAGACTCAAAATCATCATTGGAAGACATCAACAGAAGTCACGCTTTGTTTGACTTTAATGGATGACTTGCGAAATGTGCAAGCTGTGAAACAATTGCAGTGCTCACTGCTGTCAAAACCCTCATAGCATCACTGCTGCTGTCCACTCATCACTGGAGCTTCATTCAAGTCCAAACTCCTAGTCTGGACTGAAAATGAACACAGGGAGACAACCGCCACCATCAATTCAATCACTACCTACAAAGTTGCCAAAGTCAACTTGACGAGCTAGTGCTAAGCACGCTCTTGTCAAATTCTCACAAGTTCACAACTTCTTTCTTTCCACCGGGGAAATTTCAACACTTGACGCGAAAACATGAAAAAGCTGGTATATGCAAATATTCTGCAAGTTGTGTGAACGTGTGTGTATGTAAAGTCTGCTGTGATACGCTGGTGTTAATTCGGTTACTCTGGGGTTCTGTAGCGTAATGTCTTGTAATGACATACAATCTCATTTTGTCCAAGGAGACACATCAATCTTTTGGATTTACTGCAGGGAGCACAGCATCTCCTGGTGAGTGAGGGAGAGCAATGTGTTTGTGTGTGATTCTAACGCATGCATGTGTGTGCTTGTGTGTTAAACAGTGGGAAAGAGGGAAATGGAATAATATGTTCAGATCAGTGGAGCTGAAAACTACCCCGACACTGGTTTGATAAACATCAGCATGGCCACCGTGGTGCACTGCTCCAGGAGGTGAAGGTGTATGACAGCATATGCCTTTGTGATTGGTCTTTGGAGGGAAAATAAATAAATAAAGGAGAATTTATTCCTGGATTTTGTGTGTTTGAAAGTGTGCTAAAGTGCCAAATGTAATGAGATTCTGTCTACAGTGTTCACGCATGCATTGTCAATCTTACACACAGAAGATCAGAAAAGCCCTGTGTTAACACGCTGCACATCTGAATAGTCTGTCTTTCACTTGTTTTGTGTGTACTGCTATGAACATAAATTTACATGATTTTAATTAAATGTCTCAAGTGTTTTAGGGGAATAGGCAGCTATATTTGCCCCAGTAAAGTTCAGATATTTAAGTGCTGATCAGGGTTATGTTTCCACAACTGGGGGTGTAGGCGGATGGTGATAATTGTGTCAGTTGCATACACAGCACAACATCAGTGAAACATATTTGTGAATACCTTGTGGCAGTCACACAATTAAAGAAGATTAATGTGACAGGGAGCAGAAGCGAAACAAGCGGATTACTCAAACCTGTTAAAATGGTATTTTAAAATGCAGCTTTCTGAATTATTGTTTTAAGAAAAATCTTTGCAGAGGCTCCATGTGTTCTATTTAATTACCAATGTGTCAGTTCTAGGAATGGGTAGCTTTCAA
The DNA here is from genome assembly GCF_033978785.1 of Entelurus aequoreus. Lineage (NCBI taxonomy): Eukaryota > Metazoa > Chordata > Actinopteri > Syngnathiformes > Syngnathidae > Entelurus > Entelurus aequoreus. Next base: position 44,448,094 of record NC_084741.1, on the reverse strand, counting down.
ATTTGAATCCATGCTGTACCGCTTCCCGATACATGTTGTTAACCGATGGTACTAATATTCGCTAATTTTGTGTGTGTTGAAATGTGTTAATATATGTAAATTGTAAACAAAAAATAATAATACTTATTATTCAACATTCAACACTAAGCTGTGCAGTTCAGTTATCTTTTTATCTTACACTCATGTGTCTCTTTTGTAAGTTCTGTATTATACAGTAGACCAGTGTTTTTCAACCACTGTGCCGCGGCACACTAGCCTGGTGTGCCGTGAGAAATTATGCAACTTCACCTAATTTATCCCAAAAATATTTTTTGCAAATCAATAATTAGAATCTGCCAATAATGTGCCGTTGCTTATTGTCTTTGCTGTGTAAAACTCGGCAGGGTAACCACGTAATACTCCATGTCAGTAGGTGGCAGCATTGCTTTGTAAAAGTCGGAATGTGTCGGGTGAGACGAGGATGGTTTGTTGTGATCCCAATATGCAGACCGCAGCGGGAGGCAGTGTGCAGGTAAAAAAGGTATGTAATGCTTAAACCCAAAAAGAACGAAAGGTAAAAGGAAAAGGCTTTGCAAAACGAAAGTCAAACTGAACTGTCCACAAAGTAAACAGAAACAGAATGCTGGACGACAGCAAAAAGTTACGGCGTCCACAAAGTACATCCGTACGGGACATGACAAGCAACAACGTACATAGCCTTGCTTGCTAACACAAAGCAGGTGTGCGGAAAAGCACTAAAAGGAAGACATGAAACTGCTACAGGAAAACACCGACAAAACAGGAAGGGCCACCAAAATAACAGCGCAAGACAAGAACTAAAGCACTACACACAGGAAGACACCAACAAACTCAAAATAAGGCACAACGACCTGGTGGAGTTAAAATTGTTAATGTTTTCTGCTGGTGGTGTGCCTCCGGATTTTTTTTTATGACAAAAATGTGCCTTGCCTCAAAAAAGGTTGAAAAACACTCTAGTAGACTTTGCATGCAGTTGTAATTCCAAGACATTAGAGGGCAGCAGTGTATAAACTACAGCAGAGTCATGTATAATGTATGGCCAACTAAACAACAGGCGACATGATAACCAAGGATGTTTACGGCTGTGCCCGAAATCATGCAATTGATGTTGTTTTGACGATAGTTTTCCTGACAAAATAAACTAAAATATGTCTAAATGTAGTTCTTAACATACAACAGCTTATAAATGTCAAAGTATAATTTTGCAGCCACATTTGACGCACTCAGCTGCTATATGCATGCAGTGTTTAGTAAATCTATTACACAGCGCAATAAACGTAAAAAAAATACACAGAATGACCCAAAAAAACAAGTTAGCCTCATTTTGCTTTGTAGATAATTCTAACTGGAAATCCACCAGAACATTGAATTTCAATCATTTTGATTAAAAAAAAATAAAGGCCACCATTTTGTATTATTCTGACTGGTCTTTCTTTTTTGTAACATGGTAAGTGAATAAGTGTACTTTTGTACTTATTTCCCCATATTTTCACACAATAATTCAGATATGGTAACACAGGCTAACAGTAGAGAATATGGAGTGATTCTTGTCAAGTGCATATTTGTGTTGTATATTTTTTATATGACATTACCCTTTACATGATTTCATCTGTTATTACACTCTTTCTACTCAGTCTATTTGTGTTTGACTTTCTCTTCTGCTGTTACCGAATAGCTTATTCAAGTTTTACTGAGATTCAAAGATTGTCTTTTTTTGTCAAACCATGTCTTAAATGTATTACTTTCTTCTGTTATTATTTGTATTAGCTTCTGTGTGTTCTCTCCTGAACAAAATGCAGACGTTGTGTTGTGTGTTTACCTCACACAAGACACTGTAGTGTTGAGGGCGAACCTCCACTTCCAATATTTGTGAGGAAAGCGATGTAAAAGCTTTCCACAATATTCGTGGGTGGAGCAGCTCCATGCTGCACAACGGCGTTTTTACATAGAAAAACTCACAAGGAAGTGCCACAAACACATAGCACCAGCTCAAAGTTGGTAGCAAACATGGCGCCCTGTAGTCACGTGATTGCCTTTTGACTAATCATTGAGGAGATCGCCTGAAATCGGGTTGGCCATACTCTTTCTATACACAACTCTGATTTACAGTGTTTTGCCTTAATCACGAAGTAGCCTTTGCCATTAAGTCTGCAAGTCTTGTCTTGTAGTGCGCCCTACAAAGTGTTTATATGTTTATTTAAATTTTCCTGAGGGAACTCTCCTGAAGGAATCAATCAAGTACTATCTATCTATCTATACAATAAGTACAGAGTGTTTAAACACCAACTGTTTGATTGTAACGAGCTAGTTTTCATTACCAAATTTGGAAGTGTTGAAATCGCCACGGAAAATCTTGAATGCTAATCGGTAGAATGTCTATGGCAAATCCAATTTAATTAGTGTCAAGCTAGCGCATTTTGAAAAGTGGAGCCTTACTGTACTTTTAAGTGGATTCTTTTTGCTTTGTTGGAATGGCAAATTGTAAAATGACATATAGGCAGCCCGGCTGAGTGCTTGACTGCTTGCTTTACAGCCAAATGCTTGAGCCGGTGAGAGCCTGCAACTGGAAGTGACATCACATGAAACAAAGGTATCGAAATATGGCACGTTTGATTTTACATGAATCTGTACCCGGTTGTACGGACGGACTTTGGTCGGTACCTATAAAAGTATTGAATTCAGTACCCATGTCTTTTGGGAGCCCTTTACAATAGAAACACCCAAAAATGTGTAACTACTCCACTAAAGTAAACAAGAACAAAATGATGAAGGAATTAGAGCCGTGTCAGAGGAAGTTTGGTACTGTGTGTCTAACATATTCTCTCCTATTATCCTAGCTGACCTGTGACACAAAAGCTCAAATTAGGCCAAGAAACAGGATATCAGGTCAAAGTGCTATTGTTTCAACTATTTATTTTTAAGGTAATAACTCTAAACGTTGACAAGCAGGACATTAGTGTTGTGGCTGTGGTTTCACGGGGCGTTCTAACCCTAGGCCTCTGTCCGAGTAACGGTTTCATTGTTTTCCTTCTGCATCTCCTCATCTGTGACCCCAAAGTTACCCCTCTCAGCTGGTTAAAAGCTGTTAACGTTGCACCTTGATCACAATGCTTAACACAAATCTATGTTAAGGTCAGCGGCGAGGTTGATAAGACTCCATTATTGTACTGTGGCGGCCCGTAGAGCGGACGGAGAAGTTGTGGCTACCAGACGGAAATCACAGGAAACCTGCAGCCAACTCACTTCAGGCCTGATGACATAACAAAAACATAATGAAAAATGGACTCACAGTTGTACACAGTGGGATGTATTTGCAGTGTATGCTTGCGTGTGTATTTTTGGCATAGTGAGTAGGGGCAATTATGAGGATTTAGCAGCAGTATAACGAGGAGTGGAGCCAAAATAGTCGATTGGAGGTAGACTAATAAATGAATTAGTATATACCTGTATGGTGTACATATCAGCTAAGAATTAAAAATGATTTACTCATAAAACATTCAAATTATGCCCTAAAACACATTAAATATCCTTTTAAACCCCCAACAATGGCATTGAAAAAATGTAAATAAAAACTAGTCGACTAAAAAGCTTAGACCTGGTAGGGTCTCCCAAGACAAACAGGTCCTAGGTGAGGGATCAGACAAAGAGCAGCTCGAAGACTTCTATGGAAATACAAGAACCGAGACTCAGATTTCCCTCGC
>NC_084741.1:44426875-44436875 GCF_033978785.1 Entelurus aequoreus | reverse complement strand
GGAATAAATTGTCAGGCAGCTTGAAAAATGTCTCATCTATAAACTTTCTTTGTTTACTTCGGCCCAAAATAGAACAAGCACATTTGGAAAATGTACATATCACAAATAATCCTCTTGACAAAACACTTCTATAGTATAATTCTGAGGAAAGAATTGGTGCAGTTTCAAAAACAAAATAGACTTAATCTCAGTGTATCTACAAAGCAATAACACTGGATTGAACAAAAAACAAAATAAAGCATAAATAAAAACTCTTCTATATTCTATCAACTACCTCATTTGTCATTTCCACACATTAATCCTGTGCTAACTCAACACACCATACAAACTGAGGTAGAAACTATTCAAGTGGGCTGAGTTACTCCCTGCCTTCTAGGCATCACTGTATATTCATAGAAAAATAAAAGCTGTGCAATGTTTGAACAATTTCAACAAATCAAAACTACAAACTTAAAAGACTGACCGTATTGCAGTAAATCACACACTGTTCACTTTCTTTAAAATTGGCATGGAAGACAATAACTTCCACAGAACTATATCAATGTGCAGTGTCTCATGCAGCATTTTAAGTGGGGTTACCAATTGTTTATTTTACTCCTGTTTGTACCTCTTGCTTGGTATACCTGCTCGCTCCGGTATAAACTATTTGCTCGCCAAACAGAATTGCTATTGTGGCATCAAGTGGACACATTTAAAACAGCAGTTTCTGTCATTTAAAAATGGAGCTCAATTTTACACTGAGCAAACTCATTTCGCGGGCCCGATTGAACCCATTCGCGGGCCGCATGTTTGACAACAAACATATCAGTCAATTTCTAATAGTTTTTATGCCATATCCCATCCCTTCCACTTCAAAATGTTTGAACAGGAGCTTCCAGCTTGCAATACTAATGTGTTTCCTACGACAGTCTCTCTCCTACTGGTTTATTCCCACTATGTTACCCTGCTGCCTACCTGTTTGCCTGGAGGACACAAATGATTCGGCAAGTTATTGGTTTGGGGGCAGGGGGGGGCAGAGGATCATCAAAACCTGATTTTAGCACACTGCAATAACTGAGAGAGATTATGACTGCCAAAAATGTAACTAAATAGAGAGAAAGGAAAGGACACATAATGAAATGAAATGAGCTGTAACTGTGGAACAAATGGCTTTTTTTTAAATGCCTGGAGTCCAGTGGCAATGGTTCACACAAACAAACACAGCGACACACACACAAACACACACCACACAAGTTTAATGACCCATTCTGACTGAGTGGCTGTAAATTTCTGCTTTATGATGCTAAAGCATCCCGATTCAGCTTGCTCACAAAGGGACTTTTGTTGTTGCTGACAGCACACATACACACACACACACACACACCACGCACGCACACACACACACACACACACACACACACACACACACACACACACACACACACACATACACACACACACACCCACACACACACACATAAACACAGTGAAAAGGGACACTTAGAGTACCCTAGGGCCAAAGCAACACACACACATACGCACAAGCACCAGCTTCACTAATAGCGTCAAGGGTTCTGATACTGGGACACAAAACAGAGCATCAGCAAGACAAAGTGCAGGCTTTTTTTCCAGTCTGAGGCTATTTGAGCAATGAACTCTGCCCTCGGGCCGATGTATTTGCAAGAAAGGGCTATGGTATGAATAACACAGCACAACTGCATTTAAAGGCTACAATCAGAATCAGAATCAGAATCAGAATCAGAAGAATCAGAATCAGCTTTATTGTCATTACGCAGGGTAACGAGATTGAGGCCATTCCATACAGTGCGATAAAACAAGTGTGCACTCTATACAGAGGGTGAAATGAATATGTACATGAATATCTACATGAAACAGGGTGGTTGGTGGAATGGGTTATTGCACCGAAGAGAAGGCAGTTATGAGGGTCAATGGGGAAGTCTGTTCAGGGTGGTTATGGCCCTGGGGAAGAAGCTGTTTTTTAGCCTGTTCGTCTTGGTTTTAATGCACCTGTAGCGCTTCCCAGAGGGCAGCAGGTGGAGCAGGTCAGAGCCAGGGTGGGTGCTGTCCTTGATGATGGCACTGGCTCTGTTGAGGCAGCGGGAGGTGTAGATGTCCATCAGAGAGGGGAGAAGGCGGCCGATGATCTTTTGAGCCGTCTTGACCACTCTTTGCAGCCTCTCCCTGTCTGCTGCAGTGCAGCTGCCGTACCATACTGTAATACAGTAGGTCAGCAGGCTCTCGATGGACGAGCGGTAGAAGGTCAGCAGCAGGTCAGGCTTCAGGTTGTACTTCCCGAGGACTCTCAGGAAGTGTAGCCGCTGCTGAGCCTTCTTGATGATTGCTGTGGTGTTGACTGTCCGGGAAAAGTCGTTGGAGATGATAGACACTGGCAGCTGAAAATTGATCCAATTTAAAGGAAAACTGCCTTTTTTTTTTTTCCCCTATCATTTACAATCCTTATGTAAGATAAGAACACCTTTTTTTGTTTTTTATGCATTCTAACTCGTAAATAAATGTGATCAAAAGTCCGCTTACAATGGGGGTCGCTCTATTTTGCCAACAAAGCCCTTAAAAAACATCTACACAGGTACATACACATAAGGACTACAGATGGAAATTAGCATGGTGCTAAATCTGGTGCAGCCATCTTCTTAATGTAACTGCACATTGTCCTTCAACTAAACAAATACAAACAAACACGTAGGTTGTGTCTTCATGCTGTAAATATATATGCTATGTCATAACGGGCACATTTATAATAACATTTAATATTTACTGTATTTTTCGGACTATAAGTTGTTTTTTTCATAGTTTGGCCGGGGGTGCGACTTATACTCAGGAGCGACTTATGTGTGGAAATTATTAACACATTACCGTAAAATATCAAATAATATTATTTAGCTCATTCACGTAAGAGACTAGACGTATAAGATTTCATCGGATTTAGCGATTGGGGGTGACAGATTGTTTGGTAAACGTATAGCATGTTCTATATGTTATAGTTATTTGAATGACTCTTACCATAATATGTTGCGTTAACATACCAGGCACGTTCTCAGTTGGTTATTTATGCGTCATATACCGTACACTTATTCAGCCTGTTGTTCACTATTCTTTATTTATTTTCAATTGCCTTTCAAATGTCTATTCTTGGTGTTGGGTTTTATCAAATACATTTCCCCCAAAAATGTGACTTATACTCCAGTGCGACTTAAATATTTTTTTTCCTTCTTTATTATGCATTTTCGGCCGGTGCGACTTATACTCCAGAGCGACTTATACTCTGAAAAATACGGTATGTATTTTGATCATTTTCAGCATATGCGGGCATTAATTTTAAAAAAAGCATCACGACGAAAAAAAGTGCAATTACCCTTTAAGAGCATGTGTATTTGCAGCTGGAAGAATGAGAAGCTGAGACACAGTCAAGAGAAGTCAAATACAAATCACTTAGTAGTTGTATGTGCTGTTGCTTTAATTGGTACCACACAAACTGTCAAAACGTGTTTTAATTCATTTAGCTTGCCAAAAACATGTTTAGTTCGACTTAGACTTAGACTTAGACTTCTTTTTTATTGTCATTCAAATTTGAACTTTACAGTACAGATAAGAACGAAATTTTGTTACAAGCTCATGGTAGTGCAGGATAAATGTGATGTTGCTTTGTAGTAAATACATACAAATAACATTGGCAGCAAAATAAAGACATTCTATTTAGTGAAAACAATAAAGTCAGTTGTGTTTTCAAACCAAAATGATGTCACTTGACTCGACCAAACTTTCCTCGTGGACCAAATGAAAGCTGCCACTATTGCATTAATATACTGCTAGAGGGCATCAAAGTGCTAGCTGGACTACACTGATTTTTTTTCTATCCTCTGGTGGGGTTAAAACTAATTTAGTCGAGGGGGGAAGCTAATCTAATTTGGATTTAATAGGTGTGAATGAAATTAATATGCAACCTAATGAAACTTATAGTGTGAATCAATCTAAACACAAAATGACATTTCCATTAAATGTTCCCTTGTTGAAAATCTATGCCCCATTGTTGTTGTGAGGATTGGTGCACATAATGTAAAGGTAACGATACAGAAGTTTCATCAGTTCGGGCTTGAATTAAAATTAATTAATTTGCAGGATGTCAGGAACATGCAAAATAACCAAAAATAGAGTGTCATAACAATGAGATTGACTTTTCCCCCCTCATCCTCACCCAGTGTCCACCTTTTTCGGGGCTCTGTATTGGCGACCCATCAGCGTTCCTGTTCTGTAACCCTGTACAGTGTTTTTTTGTCTAATCTTGAGCGGGTTTGGGCAGAAAACAAAATGTTGTTGTACTTGTGCAATGACAATAAATATCCATACACCCATGAACTGCAACATTATAGCCAAACAACAAGTCTATTTTGTATGACTGCAATACAAACAACAGAAGTGAGATGTATTGAAACACGTGTAAATTGATAGTGAAGTACAGTTACAACTTATTAAATGTACATATAAATTACATTTGTACTTAAAAATAACGAAAAAACTTGTGATTAATCACAAAAAATGATCGTATTAATCATGTATCAATGCAGATTAATCACCCAATTTATTTCGCACATGCTACATTACTTTAAATGTGGATGGTTACCTGAAAGGTGGCACGGGTTGTTAGAAGGTCAGTGATCAGGTCAGTGCATATGTCAGTGCCAAAATATGTGGGGCGACACTGACTGGTACGCTTAATGGCAAATCTCCCTTCAAAATAAACCCAGACAGGACTTAAAATAAAAATGTTACAAAGTCTTAAACAAATAAATGACTTTCATTTAAGTAAAACATATTAAAATGCTCCTGTATGACAGTTTAACAATTAAATTACATTTGTGTCAAAATATTGGGTTCTTCTTTAAAGTTAATTTGAATTGTGCAAGTAATTTACTGCGATTAATCACGATTGAATACAATTCAAAAGTGTGACAAATCTGATTTTAAAAAATCAACTATTTAACAGCAATAATATAAATTCAAACAAACAGAACAATATCATTTGCAATACCAAAATAATAGCAAATAGAGTCAAGAACTATTGACTATTTTAGTTGGGACGGCGAGGCTTGGTTGGTAGAGCAAGACACTTCATCCTTGCTCCTGATGGGTCTGGGGTTAGGGCCTTGCATTGCAGCTCCCGCCATCAGTGTGTGAATGTGTGTGAATGTGGAAATAGTGTCAAAGCGCTTTTAGTACCTTGAAAGCAGAAAACCCATTTACCATTTGTTATCGAGTGATCTATCAATTAGTTTGTTTGAACAATCAAGTAAGCCGATTAAACACACTTATTAGCCTCAATACATGTTTTAGGGTAAACAGTTCTTCTGCTTGCTGTAACCATTTCTTTATATATATTTTTCGAATAAATGCACATAATCAACATTGAATTTACCGTATTTTCCGGACTATAAGGTCTTTTTTTTCTTCTCAAAACTCAACAGTGCGCCTAATGTAAGGAATACGTTTGTTTGAGCTTACCCACCTCGAAGCTACAGTATTTTATTTGGTACATGGTGTAATGATAAGTAGATGGCAGTCGAACATAAGAGATAAGTGTAGTCTGCACTATGATGGCAATATGTCTCAAGTAAACAAGACCAACATTTTAAATGTTCCATTGAAAATATAGAACATTACACACGGCGCTCAAAAATCTATTAAAATGTTTTAGTATGACTTTGGTAAGCTATGAAGCCGCACCACTTGAAGGATTGTTGGCGCATTAAACATAGGAGTATTATTATGGTGTGTGTATAAGGTAAGACATTATCTGCCGTTTTGTTTTGCAATATTATGCAAAAGAAACTTTTCTTACCTTCTGGTACCTGCTGATCTGTATTTGAGCTCTGTATAACTCTTGAAAAATTGTGCGCGTTTGCGCCGACGCCGTAGTCAATAAGCTTCTTCTTTTTCTCTATCTTCTTGTTATGGGACAAGCATGGCGTTGTGGGTAGAGCGCCCGTGTCAGAAACCTGAGGGTTGCAGGTTCGCTCCCCGCCTCTTACCATGCCGTTGTGTCCTTGGGCAGGACACTTCACCCTTGCCCCCGGTGCCGCTCACACCGGTGAATGAATGATGAATGAATGATAGGTGGTGGTCGGAGGGGCCGTAGGCGCAAATTGGCAGCCACGCTTCCGTCAGTCTACCCCAGGGCAGCTGTGGCTACGAAAGTAGCTTACCACCACCAGGTGTGAATGAATGATGGGTTTTTAACATGTAAAGCGACTTTGGGTACTTAGAAAAGCGCTATATAAATCCCAGGTATTATTATTATTCATCCTCTGCTGTTGCCATTTCTAATATAAAGTAGTGTAAAGTTATTACTTATGTCTGTCAGTAAACTCGCCATGAAAGCGCTAAAACATACCGGTGTAGTAAGTTTACATTATCCACCCAAGGAGCTTTAGTTATTAGAGTTCCGGTCGGGCAGTTTTTAACGGGACACACTTCCTGTGTTGTTGTTTCCGGCTGAGGTGCTGCTGCTCCGTTGTTGATTTAAGAAATAAATCAACGCCCTATAATACGGTGTGCCTAATATATGAAGAAAGATCAAAAATAGACCAATAATCGGCACTGTGCCTTATAATCCGGTGCGCCCTATGGTCCGGAAAATACGGTATGATAAAAAATATAAGTGTCTGATGTTCCAATGTCACACAGACCATGGCACCGACACACCACTGCTATGCTCTCATGTGCACTCTACTTCAGCAGGTATGTGGAAACTATGTGTGCGTATTCCAAGTTCCGGGCACTTCAGGCAGTCCAAATTTAATACATTTTTATTAGACACACACATGAAACGAGCAACAGAATATAAATCAAAGCTTTTTTTTTAAAGTTGAATTAATTGATTATATCAATGAATTGTTCATCAAGCCAAGAGTTTTAGTTATTACATTATTCATTCATTACTTTTTTATTGTTGTTATTATCTTTATTCACTGTTTGGCAAGGAAAAATTACGTGGTTGTAGTGTTTATAGTGAGCCGTGGTGTGCATTTTTACCAATGTTAAAGTTGGAAGACATGATTCTTTGTCCTGTAAAGAACTATATTTGCAACATGTTGGAGAACATGAATGCAAATGTTATTACAGTTTGTATTGAGAACTTACTATAGTTTGACGTCCACATGAACATATACATGACTGTCTTGCCGCCTGAGACTGTAGCATTTCTTTCCTGCAACATTTGTCTAAAAAAGACATCTAAAAAAAATATCTTGTCATCTTTCCAAGATTGTGAAGCAGCAGAAGCCCTGTCTTGTTCGGATCACACAAAGACCTCTATGTGGTTGACTGACAAACGATGGCAATGATGTCACAACTTCAGAAGCGTATTTAAAATGGATTATCTAAAAACAGAACACATAAAGAACTAACAGTCTCTCTCTCTAATGCAATTTTACATCAACAGGCCATGTCAAATTAGTGACACCAATGGCAGACCAAGTAACACAAAAGCAGATGTTCAGCTTGGATTTGCAGTAACACCCGTGTTATTTGGGAGAGATTTGCCAATAGCTGATTCCCCCCGTCAACATTTTCAAGTAATCCTTCAGTCTCCCAAAAGACTTCCAGTATAAAAGAACAAAAACAAGAGGATTTTTTTGTCACCAATTTGACCCTTTCTTTTTTTTTTTTTTTTTAATAATGTCCTGCCCAGCTTCTCGGGCAAATCATATAGCAGATGTAGATGCCCATATCGGCTGTTCAGATTTACTTTACAAAAGAGAAGTGTAGGATACTTCTCTTGTTGCCTTACTTGTATTTTGACTTTATTAAATGTATTTATATTATCATTTGGTGCAGCCGGGCCGGAGCAGGAGGCGATAGAAAGAGAGAAAAAGGAAGACAGAGGGGGGAATTGTGGGGACAAGAGGGGGATTAGACAGAGAGACAAAAACAACAACAGCAAACACAACAACAACAACAGAGCAACATCAGCAAATACGACATGTACAAATATGATGGTAAAAGTAATAGCAAATAAGCAGTTAGCGAAAATTTTAAAAAAAATACAGAAATGACAATGAGCATTATTACACTAAAAATGGAGCAATATGAATACCAATAGAAATAGTGCTATTGATAATAAACAATACCAATACTTTACCTTTATTATCAACAATGCAATTGTTCAAATGCAACAATACATATACGTAATGATAACTTGAGATACGAAAGAATGCAGGAAAATGGAGGGGAAGAAAGAGAAGCAACCTACATTAACCTTGTAGATTGTTATAGTAACAATAGATTAAGCTTTGTCAGTGTGCCATGTGTTATAAACAGTTTACCCTAGGGCAACAACGTTAATATATGTTTGATGAAACGTGATTATGTGCATGAGTGTATGTGTGCATATGTACTTGTATATGTACAGTATGTGTATATGTGTGCTTGTACAGTGAATGTATATGTACAGTATGTGTATATGTGTGTACAGCGAATGTATATGTACAGTATGTGTATACAGTATGTGTGTTTGAACAGTGAATGTATATGTACAGTATGTGTATATGTGTGTTTGTACAGTGCATGTATATGTACAGTATATGTATGTGTGTGTTTGTACAGTGAATGTATATGTGTAGTATGTGTATGTGTGTGTTTGTACAGTGAGTGTATATGTACAGTATGTGTATATGTATGTTTTTACAGTGAATGTATATGTACAGTATGTGTATACAGTATGTTTGTATAATGAATGTGCGTGTGGATGTACGAACTTTGAGTGTGTAAATATGTACTGTATTTATTTGTATATGTATGTGGGAGCGTAGGTACCTATGTATGTCTGTATGTATGTGTGTGAGTATATGTGAATTTGCATGTACAATACATTTGAGTCCCAGTGTGTGCGGGAGCCAGAGTACGGCCCCAGCCTCCCCGAGAGCCCATCCCACAAACAGTAGGTGTGGTGCCCAGGGAACCAGGGGCCACCGCCCCCACGCAGCCAAGCCGGACAGCAACAGGAACCCCAGAGCCTGGCCCACCGTGCCGCCCACAAGGGCCAGCAGCAGGCCGCAGACAGACGCACCCGGCAGAGGACAAGGCACGAGAAAAGCAGGGGGCAGCCAGACCCCAAGCCAGCGAGAGACCACACCCCACACGGACAGAAAGGCGGGAATACCGCCCCCGCCCCACCGGCAACAGGGCCCCCACGAGCCCCCCCACCCCCCCACCCCCGGAGAGCGCGGCGAGGCCAGCCCACGGCCACCCCACCCAAGCCGGCCGCCACAGGACCACCCAGCACGGGGCCACAGGAACCACCCACCCCACCCGCAGGGACCCCAACGATGGAGATGGAACAACCAGCAACCGCCCCGCCGAGTCCCCCCCCTGAGGTAGGGGAATAAATAAATAAAATAAATAAATACATAATAACAATATTAATAAAATATATTAAAAAAAAATAAGAATAAATAAATAATTAAATCTATTAATTAAAAAAAAAAAAAAGAATTAAAAGAATTAAAAGAAGATCACAGACATGCTGACACACAAGGTCGCTACCCCAACAACTGGCCGACTCGCAGCACCTCGGAATACCCTGCAGCACCAAGCTACCACAGTAGACGCAGGGACCAGACTCAGCAGGCCCCAACCAAGACGGGCACCCGGAAGGGATGGACGGTGGGACACAGGAGCTCCAGACACGCAGTCCGGATGCAGTAGCCTGAGGCGCCGACCCCCACCCGACAGGCAGGCCCAGAACGTACCCCCAGAAATATACATACATATACATATACATATACATACACATAAACATACACATGTACACATACACACACATACACATGCATACACATACACATATATACATACATACATACATACATACATACATACATACATACACACACACACACACACACACACACACACATACATATACAGTGGGGCAAAAAAGTATTTAGTCAGCCACCCATTGACAATCAATGGGTGGCTGACTAAA